>NC_042978.1:42889518-42917018 GCF_901001165.1 Salmo trutta | reverse complement strand
GCTGTTCTGTACTTTAGCAGGTAGATTGGGGGTTTAGTTGTTCTGTACTGTAGTAGGTACATGAGGGGTTTAGCTGTTCTGTACTATAGTAGGTAGATGAGGGGTTTAGCTGTTCTGTACTGTAGCAGGTAGATGAGGGGTTTAGCTGTTCTGTACTGCAGGTAAAGGAGGGGTTTAGCTGTTCTGTACTGTATGTAGAGAAGGGGTGTAGCAGTTCTGTACTGTAGCAGGTAGATGAGGGGTTTAGCTGTTCTGTACTGTAGCAGGTAGATGAGGGGTTTAGCTGTTCTGTACTGTAGTTGGTAGATAAGTGGTTTAGCTGTTCTCTGCTGTCGTTGGTAGATGAGGGGTTTAGCTGTTCTGTACTGTAGTAGGTAGATGAGGGTTTAGCTGTTCTGTACTGTTGGAGGTAGATGAGGGGTTTAGCTGTTATGTACTGTAGGTAAAGGAGGGGTTTAGCTGTTCTGTACTGTAGGTAGAGGAGGGGTTTAGCTGTTCTGTACTGTAGGTAGATGAGGGTTTAGCTGTTCTGTACTGTTGGAGGTAGATGAGGGGTTTAGCTGTTCTGTAGGTAAAGGAGGGGTTTAGCTGTTCTGTACTGTAGGTAGAGGAGGGGTTTAGCGGCTCTGTACTGTAGGTAAAGGACGGGTTTAGCTGTTCTGTACTGTAGGTAGAGGAGGGGTTTAGCGGTTCTGTACTGTAGTAGGTAGAGGAGGGGTTTAGCTGTTCTGTACTGTAGGTAGATGAGGGGTTTAGCTGTTCTGTACTGTAGTAGGTCGATGAGGGGTTTAGCTGTTCTGTACTGTATTAGGTAGCGGAGGGGTTTAGCTGTTCTGTACTGTAGTAGGTTGATGAGGGGTTTAGCTGTTCTTTACTGTTGTTCGATGAGGGGTTTAGCTGTTCTGTACTGTAGTAGGTAGATGAGGGGTTTAGCTGTTCTGTACTGTAGTAGGTTGATGAGGGGTTTAGCTGTTCTGTACTTTAGTTAGAGGAGGGGTTTAGCTGTTCTGTACTTTAGTTAGAGGAGTGGTTTAGCTGTTCTGTACTGTAGTAGGTTGATGAGGGGTTTAGCTGTTCTGTACTGTAGTAGGTAAAGGAGGGGTTTAGCTGTTCTGTACTGTTGTTGGTAGATGAGGGGTTTAGCTGTTCTGTACTGTAGTAGGTAAAGGAGGGGTTTAGCTGTTCTGTACTGTAGTTGGTAGATGAGGGGTTTAGCTGTTCTTTACTGTTGTTCGATGAGGGGTTTAGCTGTTCTGTACTGTAGTAGGTAGATGAGGGGTTTAGCTGTTCTGTACTGTAGTAGGTTGATGAGGGGTTTAGCTGTTCTGTACTGTAGTAGGTAGATGAGGGGTTTAGCCTCCCTCTGCACACTATCACAGTTTTTTTCCAAAAATGAAACCACTGTTTCCATAGTGATACACTGAGCTCTGTGGTCACACACTCCGTATCTTCTGTAACACATCCTGCTATTACACACTGAGGTAATGATAGTGCAGTCAAAAGACACACTCATTACATCTAGATAATCTTGTACAGTGATATGATCTCTGAGACCTGTAGCACTGCTGACAGATTCAGTCTTAGTATATGGAATATCTCTGGACCAGGATGCTGTTATTGACAGTCACAAGCCCTCCATACCTCTATCTCTCTGTTTTTCATTTCCACAGAACTAGATCAATTTTCATGGGTCTGCCTGTCCACAGAACTAGATCCATATTCATGGGTCTGCCTGTCCACAGAACTAGATCCATATTCATTGGTCTGCCTGTCCACAGAACTAGATCCATATTCATTGGTCTGCCTGTCCACAGAACTAGATCCATATTCATTGGTCTGCCTGTCCACAGAACTAGATCCATATTCATTGGTCTGCCTGTCCACAGAACTAGATCCATATTCATTGGTCTGCCTGTCCACAGAACTAGATCCATATTCATGGGTCTGCCTGTCCACAGAACTAGATCCATATTCATTGGTCTGCCTGGGAATGATTAAGTGGAAACTAAAGTGAAATGGGAGACTGTTTGTGTGTAGTCGTTTGATCTGACAGTCAGCAGAGAGAGGTAGAGCAGCGTGTGTTTGTGTGTGTGTGTGTGTGTGTGTGTGTGTGTGTGTGTGTATATGTGTGTGTGTGTGTGTGTGTGTGTGTGTGTGTGTGTGTGTGTGTGTGTGTGTGTGTGTGAGAGTGTGTGTGTGTGTGTGTGTGTGTGTGTGTGTGTGTGTGTGTGTGTGTGTGTGTAAGGGATCTGCTTGATGCTGAGAGGGTAGTCTGGTGGCCTTGGACTGGAGCGCCGCATGGCCCCCTGCACAGAGACACACAGTCTGATTGGGCCAATACATACACCCAATTAATTACTCATGCAACCCTTAGTAAGAGAGAAAGAGAGCGAGAGAGAAAGAGAGAAAGAGAGAGAGGAGAGATAGAGGGGGGGTAATGAACAGTAACGACTGCCGTATGTAGTCTCTATGCTCTGTGTGCTGTGATCCCTTACATAGGCTACAGTCCCTATCATGTCACCTGATTTGTGTCTGTCAGTGTGAAGGGCTTGAGTGACTTCCCTGGCAGTCGAGGTGTTGTGTAAGACGATACGGTACGGGCAGAGCTCACAGTGGAAAAATACTGATGAGCAAAGCGGTAGTTACAGTCAGAGGCACAGGAGTTTGAGGGCTGAATCAAGGTCTATGTAGTTGAGGTCGACCGATTAATCGGAATGGCCGATTAATTAGGGCCGATTTCAAGTTTTTATAACAATCGATATTTTTTTTTGTGTGTGTTTTTTACACCTTTATTTAACTAGGCAAGTCAGTTAAGAACACATTCTTATTTTCAATGACGGCCTAGGAACAGTGGGTTAACTGCCTTGTTCAGGGGCAGAACAACAGATTTTTACCTTGTCACCTCGGGGATTCGTTTATGCAACCTTCCGGCTACTAGTCCAACGCTCTAACCACCTGCTTTACATTGCACTCCACAAGGAGCCTGCGTGGCAGGCTGACTACCTGTTACGCGAGGGCAGCAAGAAGCCAAGGTAAGTTGCTAGCTAGCATTAAACTTATCTTATAAAAAACTATCAATCTTAACATAATCACTAGTTAACTACACATGGTTAATGATATTACTAGTTTATCTAACGTGTCCTGCGTTGCATATAATCGATGCGGTGCCTGTTAATTTCTCATTGAATCACAGCCTACTTCGACAAACGGGTGATGATTTAACAAGCGCATTTGCGAAAAATGCACTGTCGTTGCACCAATGTACCTAACCATAAACATCAATGCCTTTCTTTAAAATCAGTACACAAGTATATATTTTTAAACCTGCATATTTAGTTAGTATTGCCTGCTAACATGAATTTCTTATAACTAGGGAAGTTGGGTCACTTCTCTTGCGTTCCGTGCAAGCAGTCAGGGTATATGCAGCAGTTTGGGCCGCCTAGCCCATTGCGAACTGTGTGAAGTCCATTTATTCTTAACAAAGGCCGTAATTAATTTGCCAGAATTGTACATGATTATGACATAACATTGAAGGTTGTGCAATGTAACAGGAATATTTAGACTTGGGGATGCCACCCGTTAGATAAAATACAGAACGGTTCTGTATTTCACTGAAATAATAAACGTTTCGTTTTCGAAATGATAGTTTCCGGATTTGACCATATTAATGACCAAAGGCTCGTATTTCTGTGTGTTATTATGTTATAATTAAGTCTATGATTTGATATTTGATAGAGCAGTCTGACTTGAGCGATGGTAGGCAGCAGCAGGCTCGTAAGCATTCATTCAAACAGCACCTTCGTGCGTTTACCAGCAGCTCTTCGCAATTCTTCAAGCATTGCGCTGTTTATGACTTCAAGCCTATCAACTCCCGAGATTAGGCTGGTGTAACCGATGTGAAATGGCTAGCTAGTTAGCGGGGTGCGCGCTAATAGCATTTCAAACGTCACTCGCTCTGAGACTCGGGAGTGGTTGTTCCCCTTGCTCTACATGGGTAACGCTGCTTCGAGGGTGGCTGTTGTCAATGTGTTCCTGGTTCGAGCCCAGGTAGGAGCGAGGAGAGGGACGGAAGCTATTGTAACGGTCGTCGTAAGGAGTGGACCAAACTGCAGCGGGTATATTGAACATCTTGTTTTTATTAGAAGGAAAATAACACTTACACAAAACAAACAACGAAAACAGTCCCGTAAGGTGCACAGACTAAACAGGAATCAACCACCCACAAACACAAGAGAAAACTAACCCACTTAAATATGGCCTCCAATTAGAGGCAACGACAACCAGCTGCATCTAATTGGAGGTCGTTCCAAAACCCCAACATAGAAATAGAAAAACTAGATAACCACATAGAAATAGAAAACATAGAACATAAACCAAAAACCCCGAAACACACTAAACAAACACCCCCTGCCATGGCACATATTGATAGTATTTATGTATTATATTAAGTTAAAATAAGTGTTCATTCAGTATTGTTGTAATTATCATTATTACAAATAAATAAATAAATCGGCCAATTAATCGGTAGCAGTTTTTTTTGGTCCTCCAATAATCGGTATCGGCGGTGAAAAATCATAATCGGTCGACCTCTACTATGAAGTAAGCCTCATCAGAACTTCTCCTTTTCCTGCTCTTTGTTTGTTCTCATCTTCCCTGTCCACTTCCTTACTACCCCCTAGACTGAATTACCATTGCTATTTCTATTATCTGCTACTACATACAGCATAATGCTAATAGTTACTGTATGTCTGTGTGCTGTTGTTAATAGGTTGTGCGGAGGCAGAGCTGAAGGAGTTCAGTCCCCACTACAGGAGACAGTACTCTGTGGTCTTCTTCTCCCAAGTCCAGGATGAGCTGGAGCAACAGAAAGAGAAAATAAAACAGCTCCTCAAACAAAGGGTAAGGAGGTTTTGTGTGTGTGTATGTGTGTGTGTGTGTGTGTGTGTGTGCGTGTGTGTGTATGTGTGTGTTCAATGGATCTCTCCATTGACGCAGAGAGAACACGCCTCCCTTCCAGGACAGCTACAAGGCCCTCCCCCACCCTCCCTTCGGGCAAATCGGATCACGCCTCCATCCTGCTCCTCCCTGCCAAAAGGCAGAAACTTAAGCAGGAAGTAAGGACGGTTCAACGTTGGTCTGACGCAGTGATTCCCAAACTTTTTATAGTCCCGTACCCCTTTAAACATTCAACCTCCAGCTGTGTACCCCCTCTAGCGCCAGGGTCAGCTCACTCTCAAATGTTGTTTTTTGCCATCATTGTAAGCCTGCCACACACACACACACTATACGATACATGTATTAAAGATAAGAATGAGTGTGAGTTTTTGTCACATCCCGGCTTGTGGGAAGTGACAAAGAGCTCTTATAGGACCAGGGCACATATAATAATAATAATCAATCATTTTGCTCTTTAGTTTAACCATCTTACATATAAAACCTTATTTGTTAATCAAAAATTGTGAATAACTCACCACAGGTTAATGAGAAGGGTGTGCTTGAAAGGATGCACATAACTCTGCAATGTTGGGTTGTATTGGAGAGAGTCTCAGTCTTAAATCATTTTCCACACAGTCTGTGCCTGTATTTAGTTGTCATGCTAGTGAGGGCCGAGAATCCACTCTCACATAGGTACGTGGTTGCAAAGGGCATGAGTGTCTTAACAGCGCGATTTGCCAAGGCAGGATACTCTGAGTGCAGCCCAATCCAGAAATCTGGCAGTGGCTTCTGATTAAATTACATTTTCACAGAACCGCTTGTTGCAATTTCGATGAGGCTCTCTTTTTCAGATATCAGTAAGTGGACTGGAGGCAGGGCATGAAAGGATTAACGAATCCAGTTGTTTGTGTCATCCATTTCGGCAAAGTACCTGTGTAATTGCAGACCCAACTCACTCAGGTGCTTCGCTATATCACATATGACATGTGTCTGTAAGTTTGAGTTAATTTGCACACAAAAAAGTCATCCAATGGAAAGACCTGTGTGTTGTCCTTGTTAATGCAGACAGAGAAGAGCTCCAACTTCTTAATCAAAGCCTCAATTTTGTCTAGCACATTGAATATAGTTGCAGAGAGTCCCTGTAATCCTAGATTCAGATCATTCAGGCGAGAAAAAACATCACCCAGATAGGCCAGTCGTGTGAGAAACTCGTCATTGTGCAAGCGGTCAGAGAAGTGAAAATGATGGTCAGTAAAGACAACTTTAAACTCGTCTCTTAATTAAAAAAAACGTATCAATACTTTGCCCCTTGATAACCAGCACACTTCTGTATGTTGTAAAAGGTTTACATGGTCGCTGCCCATATCATTGCATAGTGCAGAAAATACACAAGCTACGTTTGGCTACATGCGGACCGTTAGTGGAATTCCCACGAGAGAGTAATGGTTAATGTGATTGGATGTTAATTATTTGACTAGGTTACCTGTATTTGACATTGTGTTGTTATTTCGCTGAACACTAGATGGTTTAATTTTATTTTAGGCAGTGAAAGGAGGCTACTCAGGTGAGAAAAAAACCTCACCCAAATGTATAGCCCCGTTGGAAAATATAAATGGACTGTTTGAAAATGTTACTTTCTTTATTTGGCGTACCCCCGACGGCATTCGCGTACCCCAATTTGGGAATACTTGGTCTCACCAATCGGAATCTATGCATCAAGACTGTTTTAATCATGTAGATTGGGAAATATTCTGGGTCGCCTCTGGGAATAGTATTAACGTATACACTGATTCTGTGACTGAGTTCATCAGGAAGTACATAGAGGATGTTGTTCTTACTGTGATGATTAGAACTTATCCAAACCAAAAAACGTGGATAGATGGCAGCATTCGCTCAAAACTGAAAGAGCGAACCACTGCATTTAACCACGGCAAGGTGACAGAGAACATAGACCTGTACAAACAGACCAGCTATGACCTCCATAAGGCAATCAAAGAGGCAAAACGACAGTACAGGGACAAAGTGGAGTCGCAATTCACCGGCTCAAACACAAGACGCATGTAGCAGGGACTCCAGACAATCACGGATTATAAGGGGAAAGCCAGCCACTTCAAGGACACTGACACCTCGCTCCTGGACAAGCTAAACGCCTTCTTCTCCCGCTTCGAGGAAAACAACACCGAGCCGCCGACGTGGTCCCACGCCGCTCACGAGGACTGTGTGCTTCTGATCTCCATAGCCGACGTGAGTAAGACATTTAAGCATGCTAATCCTTGCAAGGCTGCCGGCTAAAACGGCATCCCAAGCTGTGTCCTCAAAGTGTGTGAAGACCATATTCAATCTCTCCCTATCCCAGTCTGTTGTCCCATCTTGCATCAAGATGTCCACCATTGTTCCTGTACCCAAGAAAGCCGAAGGTAACTGAACTTAATGACCATCGCCCCGAAGCACTCACTTCTGTCATCATAAAGTGCTTTGAGAGGCTAGTTAAGGATTAAATCACCTCCACCTCAGTGGAGGCTGATGGGAAGAGCAATTGAATAAATGGAACGGTATCGAACATATGGAAACCACATGTCTGCGTTCCATTCCAGCCATTACAATGAACCCATCCTCCTATAGCTCCTCCCACCAGCCTCCTTTGTTCCACCTTACCCGACACCCTAAAAGACGCACTACAATTTGCATACCGCCCCAACAGATCCACGGACGACACAATCGCCATTGCCCAGCACACTGCCCTATCCAACCTGGACAAGAGGAATACTGTACCTATGTAAGAATGCTGTTCATTGACTACAGCTCAGTCTTCAACACCATAGTGCTCTCCAAGCTGACGACATAACAGTTGAAGGTCTGATTACCAATGACGAGACAGCATAAAGGCAGGACGTGAGAGCTCTGACAGAGTGGTGCCAGGAAAATAACCTCTCCCTCAAAGTCAACAAAATGAAGGGGCTGATTATGGACTACAGGAGACAGCAGAGAGAGCACGCCCCCATCCACTTCGACGGGGGTGCAGTGGAGAGGGTCAAAAGCTTCAAGTTCCTCAGCATGCACATCGATGAGGACCTGAAATAGACCCTTCACACAAAGAGCGTGGTGAATAAGGCGCAACTGTGCCTCTTCAACCTCAGGAGGCTGAATAAATTTGGCGTTACCCCTAAGACCCTCACAAACTTCTACAGATGCACCATTGAGAGCATTCTGTCGGTCTGTATCACCACCTGTCACGGCAACTGTACGGCTCGCAACCACAGGGCTCTCCAGAGGGTGGTGCGGTAAGCCCAACGCATCACCAGTGACACACTTCTTGCCTTGCAGGACATACAGTATACAGCACCTGGTGTCAGAGGAAGGCCAAGAAGATCATCAAGGACTTCAGACACCTGAACAACGGCCTGTTCACCCAGCTAACATCTAGAAGGCGGACATTGTACAGGTGCATCAAAGCTGGGATTGAGAGACAGATAAACAGCTTCTATCTCCAGGCCATCAGATTGTTAAAACAGTCATCACTAGCCGGCTTCCGCCCAGTACCCTGCCTTGAATCATAGACATTGTCACTATCTGGCTACCACCGGATACCCTACCCTGCACCTTAGAGACTGCTGCCCGATGTACATACACTACATGACCAAAAGTCATGCTCGTCAAACATCTCATTCCAAAATCATGGGCATTAATATGGAGTTTGTCCCCTTTTGCTGCTATAACAGCCTCCATTCTTCTGCAAAAGGCTTTCCACTAGATGTTGGAACATTGCTGCGGGGACTTGCTTCCATTCAGCCACAAGAGCATTAGTGAGGTCGGGCACTGATGTTGGGCGATTAGGCCTGGCTCGCAGTCGGCGTTCCAATTCATCCCAAAGGTGTTTGATGGGGTTGAGGTCAGGGCTCTGTGCAGGCCAGTCAGGTTCTTCAACACCAATCTCGACAAAGCATTTCTATATGGATCTTGCTTTGTGCATGGGGCATTGTAATGCTGAAACAGGAAAGGGCCTTCCAAACTGTTGCCAAGAAGTTGTCCAGAATTGTCTAGAATGTCATTGTATGCTGTAGGGTTAAGATTTCCCTTCACTGGAACTAAGGGGCATAGCCTGAACCATGAAAACAGCCCCAGACCATTATTCCTCGTCCACCAAACTTTACATTTGGCACTATGCATTGGGGCAGGTAGCGTTCTCCTGGCTTCCACCGAACCGAGATTAGTTTGCTGGTGCCAGATGGTGAAGTGTGACTCATCACTGCAGAGAATGCGTTTCCAATGGCGGAGAGCTTTACACCACTCCAGCCGACTTTTGGCATTGTGCATGGTGATCTTAGGTTTGTGTGCAGCTGCACACAATGGAAACCCATTTAATGAAGCCCCTGACGAACAGTTCATGTGCAGATGTTGCTTCCAGAGGAAGTATGGAATTCGGTAGTGAGTGTTGCAAACGAGGACAGATGATATTTACACGCATCAGCACTCGGCGGTCCCGTTCTGTGAGCTTGTATGGCTTACCACTTCGTGGCTGAGCCGTTGTTGCTCCTAGATGTTTCCACTTCACAATAACAGCACTTACAGTTGACCGGGGCAAATCTAGCAGTGCAGAAATTTGATGAACTGACTTGTTGGAAAGGTGGCATTCTATGATGGTGCTACGTTGAAAGTCACTGAGCTCTTCAGTAAGAAAATTCTACTGCCAATGTTTGTCTATGGAGATTGCATGGCTGTGTGCTCAGTTTTATACACTTGTCAGCAACGGCTGTGGCTGATGTAGCCGAATCCACTAATTTGTATCTATACTGTAAACATTATTAAAGGGACCAGTCTTCAGTGACTTAAATTCCTGCAATTCTATCCATTTTGCCATGGGGTTTTGTAGCATGTATTTAAATAATGTATTCTCGACATAGCTTATTCTATTATTTATACTGCTGTACATTGCATTTTAGTTACACTGTTCATACACACTGCATATTTATAATCAACAAAAATGTAAATGCAACATGTAACAATTTCACTGAGTTACAGTTCACATACAGTAAGGAAATCAGTAAATGTAAATAAATTCATTCGGCCCTAATCTATGGATTTCTTTTGACTGGGCCAGGGCGCAGCCATAGGTGGGCCTGGGAGGGCATAGGCCCACCCACTTGAGAGGCTGACCCATCCACTGGGGATCCAGGCCCAGCCAATCAGAAGGGCTTTATTACAGACAGAAATACTCCTCAGCCTTGTTCAGGGAGGTGACTAAGAACTCGATGGTCACTCTGGCAGAGCTCCAGAGTTCCTCTGTGGAGATGGGAGAACCTTCCAGAAGGACAACCATCTCTGCAGCACTCCACCAATCAGGACTTTATGGTAGAATGGCCAGATGGAAGCCACTCCTCGCACATGACAGCCCGCTTGGAGTTTGCCAAAAGGCACCTAAAGAACAAGATTCTCTGGTCTGATGAAACCAAGATTGAACTCTTTGCCCTAAATGCCAAGCGTCACGTCTGGAGGAAACCTGGCACCACCTCTACGGTGAAGCATGGTGATGGCAGCACCATGCTGTGGGGATGTTTTTCAGCGGCAGGGACCGGGAGACTAGTCAGGATCGAGGGAAAGATGAACGGAACAAAGTACAGAGAGATCCTTGATGAAAACCTGGTCCAGAGCGCTCAGGACCTCAGACTGGGGTGAAGGTTCACCTTCCAACAGGACAATGACCCTAAGCACACAGCCAAGACAATGCAGGAGTGGCTTCGAGACAAGTCTCTGAATGTCTTTGAGTGGCCCAGCCAGAGCCCGGACTTGAACCTGATCGAACATCTCTGGAGAGACCTGAAAATAGCTGTGCAGCAATGCTCCCCATCCAACCTGACAGAGCTTGAGAGGATCTGCAGAGAAGAATGGGAGAAACCCCCCAAATACAGGTGTTCCAAGCTTGTAGCGTCATACCCAAAACTCGATGCTGTAATCGCTGCCAAAGGTGCTTCAACAAAGTACTGAGTAAAGGGTCTGAATACTTATGTAAATGGTATATATCCGTTTTTTATTATTTTATAAATTTGCAAAAATGTATAAAAACCTGTTTTTGCTTTTTCATTACAGGATATTGTGTGTACTGGATTCTTGACATAGCTCATTCTAATAAATCTACTGCTTTCCATATCATTCTTAGTATTTATTCCGTAAATCATACGGTGTACATACATATAGATTACATTTGGATTACTGTTACAGTGCTATTTGGGTTAATTGGATTTGTTCCCGACATTTCACGATTTCTTGTTGTTGTCGTTTTGATTATTTGTATACTTTTTTTTACATTTTACTGCATTGTTAGGAGCTAGTAACGTAAGCATTTTGCCTCCAACTTTGATTTCATTACCACTGAGGTGATGGACATGGCATCATGACATCATCTCTTTGTTGATTCAGGGTCCTCCGAAGGCGGGGGAGGTGCTGTATGAGGAACAGGTCCTCCATTTTGATTATACCCGGAAGTGGAAGGAGAGATACATGGTGGTTCGCGCCAACTACTGCCTGGAGTGTCACGACAGCTTTGAGGTGAGCAGGACGCTCTTATGACAGTCTTATTAACTGCCATGAGAAAGGACTGGGATCATCAACTAGATTCAGATGCAGGAAAAACAATTATTCACCGGATGGTCAGGGGGCTGGAACATAATTACAAATCATTTGTAGACTGCAAATTGATCACAAGAAGCCCAAACAGATATAATATTTGACAAAAACATAATCATTTCAAACCTTACTTACATTTGTATACGATCACATATATCACTTATGCGTGGGAATACTTTGGAACAGATTTCCAAAATTAAAATCCCTTTGAGCTGATTTGCTGGTGTTTTTAGTCTTTTATGTCCCTAATAAAATATATATATATTTGTGCCCGTGCACGGGCTGCCAGTTGGGAAACCCTGAGATAGGACATAGTCATTGGGCAACATTTTATCTGAATGGGTGAATAGGTGGCATACGGAAAATGAATACTTTAGCTAAATAAATAACAGAAAAAGATTCAGTGGCCCTAATGACTTGTGTTCCAGAGCTTTGTGAAGGGCGTGCCCCCGCTCCACAAGCTGCTACCAACAGGAGGCACTGTGCTCACCACAGAGGAGAAGTACATGGCCATGGTGGACCAATGCTTCCCTGTTTCTGAAACCAACAGTGAGTATATCATGTAGAAGGATGTCCGTTGTGGGCATCCATACTTGTGTGTATGACATTGAGTTGAGTTACAGTAAGTAAACAAAACTGACTAATGATGTCAAATCTGACTACCAATGCTGTGCCTCTTGCTTACCAGCTATATTACGACATATATTGACTATATACACTGTAGATAGTGTGTGTGGAAAGTGTGAGTGTGTAGGTTAGGTTACACACTCTCTCTGTTGCTACACAACATTACACACTCACCTTTCTTTCAGTCTCTATGGATTCTCTAGGTTTTCTACTTGTCCAGTGGAATTCCAATGCAAATACAGTCTGTCCCAAAGGCTGTGAAAACCTGCCTACTGGGACACAGAAGCATAGGGAAACCAGTCTTCATAAAACCGGACTGATAATACACCTGAACACTGATACAGCGTGTGTTTGACTGTTGGGAGATTATTTCATTTGGTCTTTGTTTCCTTGCCGAACACTTCTTTTGAAGGTTGCCACATTTCAGTCTAATGCTTTGTTGTTGCCCAAACTCCCACCTCAACTTATTTTAGCCGTGTAGAGAGCACAGTGAGTGGGTTTTCATTTTTTAGTCCTAGCTACTTTGGGAGAAGCAGCGTTACCTCTCCTGTAAAAGACGGCCACAGATGGAAATAAATACTGTGTTTTGTAGCACATCTGATCATATATTTTCTCACGAGAGATGAACACTAGCTTAAAAATACACACCTGATCATCAGCTGTTTCATCCTTTGGAATAGCCAGCGTGTTCCTCTAGCTGTCTAGCAAAACCAGGCAGGCTGGTGTGTATGTGTGCATGCATACGTGTGTGTCATAAGTCCCATGCTATGGCCCAGCATGATATGTGTGATACTAATAGCTAGACATCCCAGTTTGGGTGTAACAGTAGTTTGAGATCACATTGTGTAGGTGTGTGTGTAGTATATGACCAGCAGGATGGTGTGTGTGTACTGTATGACCAGCAGGATGGTGTGTGTGTACTGTATGACCAGCAGGATGGTGTGTGTGTACTGTATGACCTGCAGGATGGTGTGTGTGTACTGTTTGACCAGCAGGATGGTGTGTGTGTACTGTATGACCAGCAGGATGGTGTGTGTACTGTTTGACCAGCAGGATGGTGTGTGTGTACTGTATGACCAGCAGGATGATGTGTGTGTACTGTATGACCTGCAGGATGGTGTGTGTGTACTGTTTGACCAGCAGGATGGTGTGTGTGTACTGTATGACCAGCAGGATGGTGTGTGTGTGTACTGTTTGACCAGCAGGATGGTGTGTGTACTGTATGACCAGCAGGATGGTGTGTGTGTACTGTATGACCTGCAGGATGGTGTGTGTGTACTGTATGACCAGCAGGATGGTGTGTGTGTACTGTATGACCAGCAGGATGGTGTGTGTGTACTGTATGACCAGCAGGATGGTGTGTGTGTACTGTATGACCAGCAGGATGGTGTGTGTGTACTGTATGACCAGCAGGATGGTGTGTGTGTTCTGTACGACCAGCAGGATGGTGTGTGTGTGTTTCCATTGCAGATATGAAGGAGGAGTTTGCCCCTCCTACAAGTGGCATGCCTGGACAGTTCCCTGTGTACCTCAGGCTTCCGTACCGTAGGGATTACTACTTCTGCTTCCGACAGGAGGCTCGTCAAGATGCATTCCTCTCCATCCTCTCTGACTGCATCCGTCACCAGAACCAAGGTAACTAACCAGCCAGAACGAACGGTTACCATGGTAGCAGGCTCGCCACACCAGCACTGAAGCAAAGATGCATAAGTGTATTTTAAATCACATTTTCATGTACGGTCTCCTGAGGGAGGAGAGCAAACACAAAGCTCAGGTAGAACTAAGCCTGGGGCTGTGCTCCAATTCTCTACCCTTCCCTCTGAAGTGTGCACTCACTCACTAACTCACCCCCCCTCTCTCGTGTGTATGGGATATGGTGGAAGCTCCCTCTGGCCCATGTTTTCACCAACCCAATGTTTTGTAAGTGCACACTTTGTGGAGACAAGAAGGGAATTGGAACACAGCTCAGGTGTGACTTCCTTCTTAAAAGACAAGCATCACACATTTCTTTCCACTGTCTTACACTCTTCTTTCTACCATTCTCTCTCTCTCTCTCTCTCTCTCTCTCTCTCTCTCTCTCTCTCTCTCTCTCTCTCTCTCTCTCTCTCTCTCTCTCTCTCTCTCTCTCTCTCTCTCTCTCTCTCTCTCTCTCTCTCTCTCTCTCTCTCTCTCTCTCTCTCCTCTCTCTCTCTCTCTCTCTCTCTCTCTCTCTCTCTCCTCTCTCTCTCTCTCTCTCTCTCTCTCTCAGACTTCCTAAAGAAGAAGACGGTTGAGGTGCAGGCCTTCCTCAAGGCGGTCCACCTCTACAGACAAGAGAAGGGCCGTTATGACTCCTGGAACATGCTGATTGGCAGTGATGTCAGGGTAGATTACAGTCTGGTTCTGCTTTTAACACACATCGAATACTTATACCCTTGAACATCTCTCTCTCTCCTTTAAAGGCACTATAGGAAAGGAATCTCCATCCTGTTAGTTGATGGCAGTATAATTGGGCCATTGTGTGATCAGGGGACATTTGTAATAGCTGGAAAGACTACCAGGAAGTTGAGTTAAAGTATTTCTGCTAGGAGGCTGCCATTGTCCTTCTGCACTCACACACCTCCACTTACTGGCTTGCATGTTTGTCAGGGGTTATGAGGGGATAACTGTAGCTGTTTGATATGCACACACTGTTTGGTAGGGGTTATGAGGGGATAACTGTAACAGTTTGATATGCACACACTGTTTGGTAGGGGTTATGAGGGGATAACTGTAGCTGTTTGATATGCACACACTGTTTGGTAGGGGTTATGGGGGGATAACTGTAGCTGTTTGATATGCACACACTGTTTGGTAGGGGTTATGAGGGGATAACTGTAGCTGTTTGATATGCACACACTGTTTGGTAGGGGTTATGAGGGGATAACTGTAGCTGTTTGATATGCACACACTGTTTGGTAGGGGTTATGAGGGGATAACTGTAGCTGTTTGATATGCACACACTGTTTGGTAGGGGTTATGAGGGGATAACTGTAGCTGTTTGATATGCACACACTGTTTGGTAGGGGTTATGAGGGGATAACTGTAGCTGTTTGATATGCACACACTGTTTGGTAGGGGTTATGAGGGGATAACTGTAGCTGTTTGATATGCACACACTGTTTGGTAGGGGTTATGAGGGGATAACTGTAGCTGTTTGATATGCACACACTGTTTGGTAGGGGTTATGAGGGGATAACTGTAGCTGTTTGATATGCACACACTGTTTGGTAGGGGTTATGAGGGGATAACTGTAGCTGTTTGATATGCACACACTGTTTGGTAGGGGTTATGAGGGGATAACTGTAACTGTTTGATATGCACACACTGTTTGGTAGAATGTTCACAAATATATTGTGTGTGTGTCGGTGTGTGTGTTGGTGTGTGTGTCGGGTGTGTGTGTGTACAGGTACTTGCCAACTTGGTTATGGAGGAGCTGTTGCCGTCTCTGGAGAAGGATATGCTGCCTCATCTGAAAGCCAAGAAGACAGAGAGGAAGAGAGTGTGGTTCACTGTGAGTTATACTCTTCTGTTCTGTAGTAGCTACAACAACACATGATCTATGACCCTTACCCTCTGACCTCTCTCTCCTCTGCACCACAGACAATAGAAGCAGCTTATATCCTGGTGCAGGAGTGTCTGTTGGAGGGGCTGTCTGTCCTGAAGGAGGAGTGTAAGATGGCAGCTTGCCAGCAGGAGGTGCTGATACGTTCTGATATGGACTTGATCCTTCACTCCAGAACCTACCTGGAGGGAAAGCTTCGAGGTGAATACTAGCTAACACTGGAGAGAGAATCCATCCCAAATCCGCCCCTATACTATAACCATATATAGGGGTCAATTTAGCAAGAGAGTCAGGGGTTTTCAGCTCTCACTCACTGCAAGACAAAGAGGCTGCCAGTCAGGCAGAGGACTTGAAGCATTCCATTGTGATTGATCTGTGTGTGTGTGGGGGACCTGGTTATTAGTACTTATTGGCTGCAGCAGCTGAGGTAGGTAGTAGAGGTCGACCGATTATGATTTTTCAACGCCGATACCGATTATTGGAGGGCCCCCAAAAAAGCCGCTACCGATTAATCGGCCAATTTCTTTCTTTCTTTATTTGTAATAATGACAATTACAACAATACTGAATTAACACTTATTTTAACTTAATATAATACATCAATAAAATCAATTTAGCCTCAAATAAATAATGAAACATGTTCAATTTGGTTTAAATAATGCAAAAACAAAGTGTTGGAGAAGAAAGTAAAAGTGCATTATGTGCCATTTAAGAAAGCTAACGTTTAAGTTCCTTGCTCAGAACATGAGAACATATGAAAGCTGGTGGTTCCTTTTAACATGAGTCTTCAATATTCCCAGGTAACAAGCTTTAGGTTGTAGTTATTATAGGAATTATAGGACTATTTCTCTCTATACGATTTGTATTTCATATACCTTTGACTATTGGATGTTCTTATAGGCACTTTAGTATTGCCAGTGTAACAGTATAGCTTCCGTCCCCCTGGGCTCGAACCAGGAACACATCGACAACAGCCACCCTCGAAGCAGCGTTACCCATGCAGAACAAGGGGAACAACTACTCCAAGTCTCAGAGCGAGTGACGTTTGAAACACTATTAGCGCTCACCCGCTAACTAGCTAGCCATTTCACATCGGTTACACCAGCCTAATCTTGGGAGTTGATAGGCTTGAAGTCATAAACAGCGCAATGCTTGAAGCACAGCGAAGAGCTGCTGGCAAAACGAAAGTGCTGTTTTGAATGAATGTGTACGAGCCTGCTGGTGCCTACCACCGCTCAGTCAGACTGCTCTATCAAATCATAGACTTGATTATAACATAATAACACACAGAAATACGAGCCTTAGGTCATTAATATGGTCGAATCCAGAAACTATCACGTTTATTCTTTCAGTGAAACGGGTGGCATCCCTAAATCTAAATATTCCTGTTACATTGCACAACCTTCAATGTTATGTCATAATTACGTAAAATTCTGGCAAATTAGTTCGCAACGAGCCAGGCGGCCCAAACTGCTGCATATACCCTGACTCTGTTGCAGAGGTGACACATTTTCCCTAGTTAAAAGAAATTCATGTTAGCAGGCAATATTAACTAAATATGCAGGTTTAAAAATATATACTTGTGTATTGATTTTAAGAAAGACATTGATGTTTATGGTTAGGTACAAGTTGGAGCAACGAGAGTCCTTTTTCGCGAATGCGCACCGCATCGATTATATGCAACGCAGGACAGGCTAGATAAACTAGTAATATCATCAACCATGTGTAGTTAACTAGTGATTATGATTGATTGATTGTTTTTTATAAGATAAGTTTAATGCTAGCTAGCAGCTTACCTTGGCTTCTTACTGCATTCGCGTAACAGGCAGGCTCCTCGTGGAGTGGAATGTAAAGCAGGTGGTTAGAGCGTTGGACTAGTTAACCGTAAGGTTGCAAGATTGAATCCCCAAGCTGACAAGGTAAAAATCTGTCGTTCTGCCCCTGAACAAGGCAGTTAACCCACCGTTCCTAGGCCGTCATTGAAAATAAGAATGTGTTCTTAACTGACTTGCCTGGTTAAAAAATATTTATATAAAAAAAAAATATATATATATATATATATATATTTTTTATATATATATATACATTTTTAAAAAATCGGCAAATCGGTGGCCAAAAATACCGATTACCGATTGTTATGAAAACCTGAAATCGGCCCTAATTAATCGGCCATTCCGATTTATCGGTCGACCTCTAGTAGGTAGAGAGAGCGCTGCTTTTAGATGAAAGGGAAGGTGCTAATGCTATCTTCTATTACTTGACATGATACTGTTTGTGCATCCACATGAGAGCTAACATGGCAGGTTAACTATAGACTCATCCCCTTATTGTTTTGTTCTGTTCAGTGTTGTTGACATTGATACCTAGCTGACTCCCTGTGAGAGTGACTGTCTCTGTTGAGTCAGCAGGTGCCACTCACCAGGTCAGATAACTCTGAACACAGGGCTTTATACAATATTGATCTCCATTAAAACAAAGAGTTTACACAGGAGCCATGCCAATACCCTCCATCAAATGAGTTACAATTATCCAACTTAGACAGCAGCACTTAAGCTAACTTGTTTGATATTCTGCTTTTGTTAGAACAGAAGCACTATAAATGAAATCCAGAGAGAGCACAAACTGTGATTCAGTACCGTACTGTATCTTGCTCTATTGACCTAGCCCTAGCTTGTGATCTGAGGCATGTACAGTGCATTCGGAAAGGATTTAAGCAAGAAATACTAAGAATGATGTGTAAAGCAGTAGATATATTAGAGTGAGCTATGTCAAGAATCCAGGAAATAAATATAATGAACAAAAATAGTGCATTTGGAAAGTATTCAGACCCCTTGACTTTTTCCACATTTTGTTGCGTTACAGCCTTATTCTAAAATTGATTAAATAGTTGTTTTTCTCATCAATCTACATACAATACCTCATATTGACAGAGCAAAAACAGCTTTTTAGACATTTTTGCTAATTTATTCAAATGAAAAACATAATTACCTTATTTACAGTTGAAGTTGGAAGTTTACATACACTTAGGTTGGAGTTTTTCAACCACTCCACAAATGTCTTGTTAACAAACTATAGTTTTGGAAAGTCGGTTAGGACATCTACTTTGTGCATGACACAAGTAATTTTTCCAACAATTGTTTACAGACAGATTATTTCACTTATAATTCACTGTATCACAATTCCAGTGGGTCAGAAGTTTACATACACTAAGTTGACCCTGCTTTTAAACAGCTTGGAAAATTCCAGAAAATAATGTAATGGCTTTAGAAGCTTCTGATAGGCTAATTGACATCATTTGAGTCAATTGGAGGTGTACCTGTGGATGCATTTCAAGGCCTACCTTCAAACTCAGGCCCTCTTTGCTTGACATCATGGGAAAATCAAAAGAAATTATCCAAGACCTCAAAGAAAATTGTCGGCCTCCACAAGTCTGGTTCATCCTTGGGAGCAATTTTCAAACGCCTGAAGGTACCACATTCATCTGTACAAACAATAGTATGCAAGTATAAACACCATGGGACCATGCAGCCGTCATACCGCTCAGGAAGAAGACGCGTTCTGTCTCCTAGAGATGAACGTACTTTGGTGCGAAAAGTGCAAATCAATCCCAGAACAACAGCAAAGGACCTTGTGAAGATTCTGGAGGAAAAAGGTACAAAAGTATCTTTATCCACAGTAAAACGAGTCCTATATCAACATAACCTGAAAGGCCGCTCAGCAAGGAAGAAGCCACTGCTCCAAAACCGCCATAAAAAAGCCAGACTATGGTTCGCAACTGCACATGGGGACAAAGATCGTACTTTTTGGAGAAATGTCCTCTGGTCTGATGAAACAAAAATATAACTGTTTGGCCATAATGACCATCGTTATGTTTGGAGGAAAAAGGGGAAGGCTTGCAAGCCGAAGAATACCATCCCAACCGTGAAGCACGGGGGCGGCAGCATCATGTTGTGGGGGTACTTTGCTGCAGGAGGGACTGCAGGAGTGCACTTCACAAAATAGATGGCATCCTGAGGCAGGAAAATGATGTGGATATATTGAAGCAACATCTCAAGACATCAGTCAAGAAGTTAAAGCTTGGTCGCAAATGGGTCTTCCAAATGGACAATGACCCCAAGCATACTTCCAAAGTTGTGGCAAAATGGCTTAAGGACAACAAAGTCAAGGTATTGATGTGGCCATCACAAAGCCCTGACCTCAATCCCATAGAAAATTTGTGGGCAGAACTGAAAAAGCGTGTGCGAGCAAGGAGGCTTACAAACCTGACTCAGTTACACCAGCTCTGTTAGGAGGAATGGGCCAATATTCACCCAACTTATTGTGGGAAGCTTGTAGAAGGCTACCCGAAACGTTTGACCCAAGTTAAACAATTTAAAGGCAATGCTACCAAATACTAATTGAGTGTATCTAAACTTCTGACCCACTGGAATGTGATGAAAGAAATAAAAGCTGAAATAAATCATTCTCTCTAGTATTATTCTGACATTTCACATTCTTAAAATAAAGTGGTGATCTAACTGACCTTAGACAGGGAATTTTTACTAGGATTAAATGTCAGGAATTGTGATATACTGAGTTTATATGTATTTGGCTAAGGTGTATGTAAACCTCGACTTCAACTGTACATAAGTATTTAGACCCTTTGCTATGAGACTCGAAATTGAGCTCAGGTGCATCCTGTTTCCTTTGATCATCGTTGAGATGCTTCTACAACTTGATTGGAGTCCACCTGTGGTAAATTCAATTGACTTGACATGATTTGGAAAGGCTTACATGGCAGGTTATCTACAGTTGAAATCGGAACTTTACATACACCTTAGGCAAATACATTTAAAATCAGTTTTTCACCATTTCTGACATTTAATGCTGTGGGGATGTTTTTCAGCGGCAGGGACTGGGAGACTAGTTAGGATCGAGCGGAAAGATGAACAGAGCAAAGTACAGAGAGATCCTTGATGAAATGACCCTAAGCACACAGCCAAGACAAGGCAGGAGTGGCTTTGGGACAAGTCTCTGAATGTCCTTGAGTGGCCCAGCCAGAGCCCGGACTTGAACACGATCGAACATCTCTGGAGAGACCTGAAAATAGCTGTGCAGCGACGCTCCCCATCCAACCTGACAGAGCTTGAGAGAATCTGCAGAGTAGCATGGGAATAACTCCCCAAATACAGGTGTGCCCAAGAAGCCTTGAGGCTGTAATGGCTGCAAAAGGTGCTTCAACAAAGTACTGAGTAAAGAGTCTGAATACTTATGTAAATGTGATATTTCAGTTGTATATTTTTAACACATTTCTAAACATTTCTAAAAACCTATTTTTGCTTTGTCATTATGGGATATTGTGTGTAGAATGATGAGGGGAAAAAAACATTTCAATCCATTTTAGAATAAGGCTGTAACGTAACAAAATGTGGAAAAAGTCAAGGGGTCTGAATACTTTCCGAATGCACTGTATCTATGAATCTCTTTCCTCCTGTAGCCAGTGTATCAGAGTAGCTAATGACTCTCTCTGTCCTCCTGTAGCCAGTGTATCAGAGTAGCTAATGATTATTTCCTCCTGTAGCCAGTGTATCAGAGTAGCTAATGACCCTCTCTTCTTGTAGCTAGTGTATCAGAGTAGCTAATGATTATTTCCTCCTGTAGCCAGTGTATCAGAGTAGCTAATGATTATCTCCTCCTGTAGCCAGTGTATCAGAGTAGCTAATGACTCTCTCCTCTTGTAGCCAGTGTATCAGAGCCAGCAGAGAAGTTATTTTCGGAGGGCGTGCAGCCCTACCTGGCCTCCATACTGGAGGAGCTCATGGGACCAATCAGCTCAGGGTTCCATGAGGCACGGCTCCTAAGTGACAACCAGATGGACCAACTGTGTCAGGACTTCCAGGAGGGCGGCGTTACCGACAAACTCAAGCAGGTGCAGACTTCCTCTCCTCCTTAAACAATCCTGTCCGAGCTATCATTTCTCAAATCCTTTACCGTCAAACCCGGAGGTTCTGCTGATCCCATTCACACCCATTTCTTCCTTTCCATTCCTCCCCTTTTTCCACACTCCTTCCTATCTCCCATCCTCGTCATTCATTTTTGACCTCTCATCCCCCTCTCCTTCCCTCCGTTCCTCTCTCTAGGCCCTGGCTAAGCTGAGTAAGCCCAACCTGTTGAGTTGTTACCAGAGGATCAACTCTCTCCACGACCAGCTGCATAACCTGCAGGAACGCTTTGGCTTCTCCAACATCAGCAATCTGGTCCACAGCACCCAGATAGACCTGCAGCAGGTACACACACACACACACACACACACACACACACACACACACACACACACACACACACACACACACACACACACACGCACGCATACAGACAGTACTGGTTCGAGATCAATCATCATAAATTGCTCTCTGTCAGTCCTCTCTAAGTGACCTAGTAACATTCTCCAGACATCAATACTCCTCACAATGGGTCAGTTGTTGGGAATCAATCAGAACTAGATCTACCTCTGATGCCCTAACTGATCTGATGATCTAACTAGTAATGGACAGTTAGTTGTGTTATTCATTGATGAGCTCCAAGTTCATAATAATAATATTAACTTTATTTGTATTGTGCTTTTCAATACAAGTGACAGTGCTTCACATCATCAAATCATTTAAAAAAGCACTAACAAAGAAATAAATACAGGAGGAAGGACAATTCAAAAATATAGCTAATTCAAATCATACATTGGAATCATACATTAAAAGCATCTTTATAAAAGTGTGTCTTCAACAGGGATTTAAAAAGAGACACTGAATCTGCAAGCCTGATCTCCTCTGGCAGACCACTCCAAAGTCTAGGGGCTCAAATGGTACAGTAAATGCCTGGTCTCCTTTGGTTTTCAACCTAGACTTTGGACTGGTCAATACTGCCCTGCCAGAGGGTATCAGGCTGGGTCTTGGCTCATAGGGAGATATTAGATCGGAGAAATAAACCAAGCCTGGCCTTAAACGTGATTTATAACATTTTAAACCATTTTCTAAAAGTGACTGGTAGCCAATGTAGAGAAGCTAAAATAGGTCTGATAGGGCTCCATTTCCTGCTGCCTGTTAAAAGCCGAGCTGCAGCATTTTCAACTAACTGTAGACGATGGAGTGATTTCTAACTGAGACAGAGTTACAGTAATCTAGGCGTGAGGAAATAAAAGCATGTACATTATAACTTTCTCCAGATCAGTGACTGAAATAAAATACTTCACTTTAGCTATATTTCTTAGATGACAAAAGCAGAACTGGACAACCTTTTTTACATGCGGCTTGAGGTTAAGGTCAGGGTCAAAGAAGACACCAAGGTTTCTGTCCGTAGGCTTTACATTGGTGGACAAATGGCCTCGGTTATTTACAATCTGGGTTCTAGCAAGGTGGGGGGGCCAAATAAAACAACCTCATTTAATATCATTAAATGGAGAAAATTGTGAGACATCCAACATTTGATGTCAGCAAGACACTTGTGAAGGGTAGCTACGCTAGCATGGTCACTGGTGAAGGGTAGCTACGCTAGCATGGTCACTGGTGAAGGGTAGCGACGCTAGCATGGTCACTGGTGAAGGGTAGCTACGCTAGCATGGTCACTGGTGAAGGGCAGCTACGCTAGCATGGTCACTGGTGAAGGGTAGCTACGCTAGCTTGGTCACTGGTGAAGGGCAGCTACGCTAGCATGGTCACTGGTGAAGGGTAGCTACGCTAGCTTGGTCACTGGTGAAAAGTAGATAAATTAGCATGGTCACTGGTGAAGGGTAGCTACGCTAGCATGGTCACTGGTGAAGGGTTGCTACGCTAGCTTGGTCACAGGTGAAAGGTAGCTACGCTAGCATGGTCACTGGTGAAGGGTAGCTACGCTAGCATGGTCACTGGTGAAGGGCAGCTACGCTAGCATGGTCACTGGTGAAGGGTAGCTACGCTAGCATGGTCACTGATGAAGGGTAGCTACGCTAGCTTGGTCACTGGTGAAGGGCAGCTACGCTAGCATGGTCACTGGTGAAGGGTAGCTACGCTAGCTTGGTCACTGGTGTAAGGTAATTACGCTAGCTTGGTCACTGGTGAAGGGCAGCTACGCTAGCTTGGTCACTGGTGAAGGGCAGCTACGCTAGCTTGGTCACTGGTGAAGGGCAGCTACGCTAGCATGGTCACTGGTGAAGGGTAGCTACGCTAGCTTGGTCACTGGTGTAAGGTAGCTACGCTAGCTTGGTCACTGGTGAAGGGTAGCTACGCTAGCATGGTCACTGGTGAAGGGCAGCTATGCTAGCATGGTCACTGGTGAAGGGTAGCTACGCTAGCTTGGTCACTGGTGAAGGGCAGCTACGCTAGCTTGGTCACTGGTGAAGGGTAGCTACGCTAGCTTGGTCACTGGTGAAGGGTAGCTACGCTAGCTTGGTCACTGGTGAAGGGTAGCGACGCTAGCTTGGTCACTGGTGAAGGGTAGCTACGCTAGCTTGGTCACTGGTGAAGGGTAGCTACGCTAGCTTGGTCACTGGTGAAGGGTAGCTACGCTAGCTTGGTCACTGGTGAAGGGTAGCTACGCTAGCTTGGTCACTGGTGAAGGGTAGCTACGCTAGCTTGGTCAATGGTGAAGGGTAGCTACGCTAGCTTGGTCACTGGTGAAGGGTAGCTACGCTAGCTTGGTCACTGGTGAAGGGTAGCTACGCTAGCTTGGTCAATGGGTCTGATTGGTAAATAAAGCTGCATATCATTTGCATAGCAGTGGAACTGAGGGTTCTCTTCAGTGAGTGAAGCTGAAGCGTGACAGATTCCATAATAGAAATGTCAAGGTAATTTCTGATTGAGCCGACATATGCAGTGTTTATCATGAATGTAGCCTCCGCTAAAGTGGGAACAATGCCTTTTTAAGAAGAGGTTGGACCAGAATTTTTTTAAGTGCCTGGTGACCAGAAATGCTGGAATGGTGTCGGTTACTGTCAATCTGGGATATAATGTTTTCTATCTTTCCTGTAAAAAATCGTAAAAACTGTTTGTGGAGATCAGGAGTTTTGAGCATATCATTGTTGGGGGGGGGGGGGGGCAACGACAACAACACGCTCAATTGTCTCATACATAATCTTTTAGTTGTGGGTAGAAATCAGGGTAGAGAAGTAATTCACTCTGTATCTTTAACTGCAGCATTGCTCAGCTTAAAGTTTACTGTTCATTAACCCTTTCTAAGTGTTCTTTTTAAGGCACCAGTCGGGTCATTTAACCAAGATGAGATTCTGGCAGACAGTTTATTCTTTGTTTGTTTTCACTGGTGCCACTGAGGCTACCTTCTTCCCTGTGCCCTGTTTCAGCTGATTGAAAACGCAGCGTACTCGTTTGAGCTGCTATTCTACAAGGCCAAAGAAAACAGCACAGACAATGTAGGCTCTGCCATGGAGAAGTCCAGGCACATGGTGCTCAAGGTACGCTTTTTATCCATCACTACACATCTGTTTATTAAGAGGAACATACATGTTATATGCTAATTACCTGTGTGCGTGTGACAGCAATATGATTACGACAGCAGCACAGTCAGGAAGAGGATCTTTCAGGAGGCCTTGGTGGGGATCACTCTACCTCACATTAAGAAGAACCTGGCCCCAACCTGCAAAACAGTGAGTCAATACACACACACACACACACACACAGCTATGTCTTACTATACTTGTGAGGACCTTTTGGGGACCAACAATTGATTCCCATTCAAACTACAATTTTCCCTGACCCTAGTTGGTTTACTATTCTTGTGACAACTTTTGGTATAGTAAAACATGTACAGACACACACACACACACACACACACACACACACACACACACACCTTTTCATCTTCTTAGTATCCTTAAAAGTCATGACTGTTTAGAAAATCACAGCCCATGGAAATAATTGTCTCTGTGTCTTTAGGAGCTGCAGGGTCTTGAACAGTTCATTGATGCAGACTATTCCAACTTTGTCCATGTGGAGAATATCTATGAGGGCATTCTGCTGCAGACTCTGGACAAGGAAGTCAGCAAAGGTACAGAGTTATTACTTTATTTTACAATTATTACTTTCGTCTTACTCAAATGTAAGGCATATTTCGGGCATTACCCTCTCTGTTCACCTACACCAATGTTGTTGTTAATGTTGTTAATGATGTTCTTGTTGTTAATGATGTTAATGATGTTGTTGTTAATGATGTTGTTGTTAATGATGTTGTTATTAATGTTGTTAATGATGTTGTTAATAATGTTGTTATTAATGATGTTAATGATGTTGTTGTTAATGATGTTGTTAATGATGTTAATGATGTTGTTGTTAATGATGTTAATGATGTTGTTGTTAATGATGTTGTTGTTGTTGTTAATGTTGTTAATGTTGTTGTTAATGATGTTAATGTTGTTGTTAATAATGTTGTTGTTAATGATGTTAATGATGTTGTTGTTAATGATGTTGTTAATAATGTTGTTGTTAATGATGTTAATGATGTTGTTGTTAATGATGTTGTTGTTGTTAATGATGTTGTTGTTGTTAATGATGTTAATGATGTTGTTGTTAATGATGCTGTTGTTAATGATGTTGTTGTTGTTAATGATGTTGTTGTTGTTAATGATGTTAATGATGATGTTGTTGTTAATGATGTTGTTAATAATGTTGTTGTTAATGATGTTGTTGTTGTTAATGATGTTGTTGTTAATGATGTTAATGATGTTGTTGTTAATAATGTTGTTGTTAATGATGTTAATGATGTTGTTGTTAATGATGTTAATAATGTTGTTGTTAATGATGTTAATGATGTTGTTGTTAATGTTGTTAATGATGTTGTTGTTAATGATGTTGTTGTTGTTAATGTTGTTAATGATGTTGTTGTTGTTAATGTTGTTAATGTTGTTAATGTTGTTAATGTTGTTAATGTTGTTGTTAATGATGTTGTTGTTGTTAATGATGTTGTTGTTGTTAATGATGTTGTTGTTGTTGTTAATAATGTTGTTGTTAATGATGTTGTTGTTGTTAATGATGTTGTTGTTAATGATGATGTTGTTGTTGTTAATAATGTTGTTGTTAATGATGTTGTTGTTGTTAATGATGTTGTTGTTAATGATGTTGTTGTTAATGATGTTGTTGTTAATGATGTTGTTGTTGTTAATGATGTTAATGATGTTGTTGTTGTTGTTAATGATGTTGTTAATGATGTTGTTGTTGTTAATGATGTTAATGTTGTTGTTAATGATGTTGTTGTTGTTAATGATGTTGTTGTTGATGTTGTTGTTGTTAATGTTGTTACCTAAACCTCTATCTATTTGTTCTGCAGTGGTGAAGGACGCAGCCAGCCTACAGAAACACAACCTGTTCACAGACAGCAGGGACCCCCTGAGCCAGACCAGCCGCTCCAGTCCCCTCTCCATCCCATCCACCCCCAGCAGCCCAGCCAGGGTGCCATTCTCCCCCACACATCTCCAGACCAAGCCTGAGACCTCTACCTTTATCCAGACCCAGCCTGAGACCCAGCCCCAGGCTGAGGTACCAGCACCAGCCCAGCCTGTCTCTCCTGATCTGAGCAACGGTCTGGCGTTCGTTGGGGGTGCACAGGGGGACCCCCCAAGTGTCGTGTTGAAGGCAGAGCAGAACAAGGTGGAGGCGGTGTCAGGGGCCACAGTAGAGATTGAGGCCCTGGGGGCCAGTATTGCACCTGCTGTTACAGCTCCAGTGGAGAAGCTAGTCAAGGTGGAGAACACAGTCAGTACACATGAGACACCTGTA
>NC_042978.1:42777018-42884518 GCF_901001165.1 Salmo trutta | reverse complement strand
TCGGTCGTCTCTCTTCTCTGACCAGCTGGTCTGAATGTTCAGCTGTGTGGTCGGGTCAACATGACCGTCTCGTTACCTCAGACTGGGTGTGAGTTAGTTAACTAGACAGAGTGAGTTAACCCCTCGACAAACGACAGCATGTCCCTTCTCTTCCCCTCCACCCTGCTCGTTCCCCCTCTCTCTTGGTCTATACGCAGTCAGTCGCTGGCCCGCCAGGCCGGACATCCTCTAGCTCACTAAAATACGAGCTGTTTGCTTTGCCCCTGCGAGCGCCCATAATTACGTGTTGTTTTTAACCCAAATCACTTCCAACGATCAGTTATGCACCCTGCACCTCCTCTTCCCCATGCCCCATCCCTCCCTCCTTCACTGGGCAGAAATATGTATTTTTCCTTTCCGCACGCTACGGCTGTCAGGGGGGATTTGAGAGGCTAAAAGAGCCTGGAGAAACACTGGAGCTCTGAGTAACACAGCCTGACTGCCTGCCTCACAGGCTGCCTCACAGGCTGCCTCACAGGCTGCCTGGATAGCTGGCCTGCATGTCTGACTACACCCTGGGCCTAGGAGAAAGAGAGACAGAGACACAGCTGGACCTCAGGTCAGCGCCTGGACTCTGGTTCTGGTGGTAGGGTTGTGGAGGAAAGAGGACCAGTTGATCAACAACCAGTTGATCAACATCATACAGTGATGTGAGACATAAATCAGCTCGTCTCTCACCTCATTCCAGGCGCGTGTGTTGTGACATTTTAAGAGGGAGGGTTGTGTTCGCAGACAAAGGGTCCTAGTGTTCCCAGCCTGGCCCTGCAGGACCCAGTGAAGCCAGGATGAGGGTGTAGGGGTGAGGGATTGGGGACACATTCTACAGGGGGCGGAGCCGTAGTGCACAGGAAGAGAATTAGGCCTTTTCCTCTGCTCCCATGACCCTCTGCTCCCTCCAAGCCCATACATACGTCTGTCTCCTCCAGCCTCACCTCTCTCCGGCCCTCGCTCTCACCCCACAATGCTTTGATCTCTCCCCAGGCTGTCACTCTTCAGGTTACAGCTACCCACTGCTCAAGGGCTAAATCATCAGCTCCTCCTCCCTCCCTGTCTCACTCTCCTTGCTGTCACTCACTGACAGCCTCTCAAAGCACTCATTGATTCGCCGTCTGCGTGTTGAGGGGGGTCAGAAACTCTCCAATCACACGCTGTTGTGCACCTATAGTGAAACCCAGACACTTCTCTTTCCACGCGGTGGCACGAACGGCGCCCTCGTTCAGCCTTGCGGTGCCCGGCCCGTTGAGGCTGCTGGGACTTATTTGAACTTTCCGAGGATTGGGCCACTCTCTCCCAACGACCCAGGACTAGAGACATTTTATATAGTTCATATAAAATAGCTTGTTATCATATTTATACAAATAACAGTGATTGTATTAAAACGATTTAAAAGACCCCATTCACACCATGTTTCACACCTAGTTTAAAATAAGAGCTGGAGCTGGCTTTGGTTATTGTGTTAACCTGGATCACTCTGGAGTACACTGGCCAAATTAAAACACTCTCACAGACGCCAATTCCCCCAGCTCGCTCAGTATATTTAAAAGGTATCAGTTACAAAGAGCTGAGGAAAAAGCCTTGTATGCGCTCGCTCGCTCTGTTCCTTTCCGTAGCTCTCTCTTTGCTTTCTGTTTCTCCTTCCTTCCCTCCCTCCCTCCATCTAAAATAACTGTGGCATTCTATCTACTCTCCACAGCAAGCCTCTCAAAAGCAGCCAACACAAACATACTTGCACAGGAAAAAACCTTCAACACAAGCTTTATCGCACGCAAGGAGATGTTCGATAATAAATAAGACAAATTACTCTCAATAAACTCTCCATTTCCACAACTATTCATCATTTTAACAGCATACGAAGTAGAGGAACTAAAAATGTGTTCAACACTACATATTAGGCCTGTTAGAGCCTTCTCCCTGTCTACATATTAGGCCTGTTAGAGCCTGCTCCCTGTCTACATATTAGGCCTGTTAGAGCCTGCTCCCTGTCTACATATTAGGCCTGTTAGAGCCTGCTCCCTGTCTACATATTAGGCCTGTTAAAGCCTGCTCCCTGTCTACATATTAGGCCTGTTAGAGCCTGCTCCCTGTCTACATATTAGGCCTGTTAAAGCCTGCTCCCTGTCTACATATTAGGCCTGTTAGAGCCTGCTCCCTGTCTACATATTAGGCCTGTTAAAGCCTGCTCCCTGTCTACATATTAGGCCTGTTAAAGCCTGCTCCCTCGCTACATATTGGGGATAGAAGTCCAGTCCACCCCCCCAAAGGAGCCTCCAGGGGATGGGGATAGAAGTCCAGTCTACCCCTTTCCCTACTATGAGCTCACCTGCCAGGAAAGCCCCCAGCCTGGCCAATGTCTCCGTTCTGATAGTCTGTGAAGAACTCTGGGCTGATGGTACCATCTGCTGGGGGGAGAGAGACATACACCTCAAAGTTAGAGACAAGTTCACTACTGTACTTCCCTCCTCCTCATCTCACTCTCACTTCATCCATACCACATCCCCCTCTCTTTCTCCCCCCCTCCCTCTCCTTCCCTCCTCCTCTTTCTCGCCCTGTCCCAGCGCTGTAGAGAAGGTCAGTCTCTCCAGAATGTCTCTGCCTCCCTCCCTCCCTCCCTAAATCCCTCCATGTATACCTGCGGTGTAGAAGAGGTCGGGTCTCTCCAGAATGTCTCCGCTGTGCATGAAAGGTTCTCCGTCGTCTCCAAACATGGAGGGTTCTCCGTCGTCTCCCATGGCTCTGTTCTCCACCATCTCTAACCACTGGGCGTTGTGCCAGCGGAACTTCTCACTCTGGATCTTTCTCTCACACTCCTTATCATACTCCTACAATAGACAGAGAGAGACAGAGACAGAGAGAGAGAGAGAGAGAGACAGAGAGAGAGAGACAGAGAGAGAGAGAGAGAGAGAGACAAAGACAGAGAGAGAGAGAGCAAGCCAGACAAACACAGAGAGACAGAGAGAGCGAGACAGAGAGTGCAAGACAGAGAGTGTGTGAGACAGAGAGTGTGTGAGACAAAGAGAGACAAACAGAGAGACAGAGAGAGAAGAGAGAGAGCGAGACAGAGAGAGAGAGAGCAAGAGAGACAGAGAGAGAGCGAGAGAGAGACATTAGGATGGGTTACTTAAGCAATAAGGCACGAGGGGGTGTGGTATATGACCAATATACCACGGCTAAGGGCTGTTCTTAGGCAAGACGCAGTGCCTGGACACAGTCCTTAGCCGTGGTATATTAGCCATATACCACAAAAGCCCGAGGTGCCTTATTGCTATTATAAACTGGTTACCAACGTAATTAGAGCAGTAAAAACAAATGTGTTGTCATACCTGTGGTACACGGCTATCAGCCAATCAGCATTCAGGGGTCTAACCACCCAGTTTATAATGGAGGTTGAGAGTGAGGCCTCCAAACTAAACTAGCAGTGTAATTAGCTTTAGGAGAGTGAGGCCTCCAAACTAAACTAGCAGTGTAATTAGCTGTAGGAGAGTGAGGCCTCCAAACTAAACTAGCAGAGTAATTAGCTTTAGGAGAGTGAGGCCTCCAAACTAAATTGCAGTGTAATTAGCTGTAGGAGAGTGAGGCCTCCAAACTAAACTAGCAGAGTAATTAGCTTTAGGGTAGTGAGGCCTCCAAACTAAACTAGCAGAGTAATTAGCTGTAGGAGAGTGAGGCCTCCAAACTAAATTGCAGTGTAATTAGCTGTAGGAGAGTGAGGCCTCCAAACTAAACTAGCAGTGTAATTAGCTGTAGGAGAGTGAGGTCTCCAAACTAAACTAACAGTGTAATTAGCTTTAGGAGAGTGGCTGGCAGGGCATCAGGGAGGGCTGGGGAAACTAAACTAACAGTGTAATTAGCTTTAGGAGAGTGAGGCCTCCAAACTAAACTAACAGTGTAATTAGCTTTAGGAGAGTGAGGTCTCCAAACTAAACTAACAGTGTAATTAGCTTTAGGAGAGTGAGGCCTCCAAACTAAACTAGCAGTGTAATTAGCTTTAGGAGAGCGAGGCCTCCAAACTAAACTAGCAGAGTAATTAGCTTTAGGGTAGTGAGGCCTCCAAACTAAACTAGCAGAGTAATTAGCTTTAGGGTAGTGAGGCCTCCAAACTAAACTAGCAGAGTAATTAGCTTTAGGGTAGTGAGGCCTCCAAACTAAACTAGCAGAGTAATTAGCTTTAGGGTAGTGAGGCCTCCAAACTAAACTAGCAGTGTAATTAGCTTTAGGGTAGTGAGACCTCCAAACTAAACTAGCAGTGTAATTAGCTTTAGTGTAGTGAGGCCTCCAAACTAAACTAGCAGAGTAATTAGCTGTAGGAGAGTGAGGCCTCCAAACTAAACTAGCAGTGTAATTAGCTTTAGGAGAGTGAGGCCTCCAAACTAAACTAACAGTGTAATTAGCTTTAGGAGAGTGAGGCCTCCAAACTAAACTAGCAGTGTAATTAGCTTTATGAGAGTGAGGCCTCCAAACTAAACTAACAGTGTAATTAGCTTTAGGAGAGTGGCTGGCAGGGCATCAGGGAGGGCTGGGGAAACTAAACTAACAGTGTAATTAGCTTTAGGAGAGTGGCTGGCAGGGCATCAGGGAGGGCTGGGGAAACTAAACTAACAGTGTAATTAGCTTTAGGAGAGTGGCTGGCAGGGCATCAGGGAGGGCTGGGGAAACTAAACTAACAGTGTAATTAGCTTTAGGAGAGTGACTGGCAGGGCATCAGGGAGGGCTGGGGAAACTAAACTAACAGTGTAATTAGCTTTAGGAGAGTGGCTGGCAGGGCATCAGGGAGGGCTGGGGAAACTAAACTAACAGTGTAATTAGCTTTAGGAGAGTGAGGCCTCCAAACTAAACTAACAGTGTAATTAGCTTTAGGAGAGTGGCTGGCAGGGCATCAGGGAGGGCTGGGGAAACTAAACAAATTGTGTAATTAGCTTTAGGAGAGTGGCTGGCAGGGCATCAGGGAGGGCTGGGGAAACTAAACTAATAGTGTAATTAGCTTTAGGAGAGTGGCTGGCGGGGCATCAGGGAGGGCTGGGGAAACTAAACTAACAGTGTAATTAGCTGTAGGAGAGTGGCTGGCGGGGCATCAGGGAGGGCTGGGGAAACTAAACTAACAGTGTAATTAGCTTTAGGAGAGTGGCTGGCGGGGCATCAGGGAGGGCTGGGGAAACTAAACTAACAGTGTAATTAGCTTTAGGAGAGTGGCTGGCAGGGCATCAGGGAGGGCTGGGGAAACTAAACAAATTGTGTAATTAGCTTTAGGAGAGTGGCTGGCAGGGCATCAGGGAGGGCTGGGGAAACTAAACAAATTGTGTAATTAGCTTTAGGAGAGTGGCTGGCAGGGCATCAGGGAGGGCTGAGGAAACTAAACAAATTGTGTAATTAGCTTTAGGAGAGTGGCTGGCAGGGCATCAGGGAGGGCTGGGGAAACTAAACTAACAGTGTAATTAGCTTTAGGAGAGTGGCTGGCAGGGCATCAGGGAGGGCTGGGGAAACTAAACTAACAGTGTAATTAGCTTTAGGAGAGTGGCTGGCAGGGCATCAGGGAGGGCTGGGGAAACTAAACTAACAGTGTAATTAGCTGTAGGAGAGTGGCTGGCAGGGCATCAGGGAGGGCTGGGGAAACTAAACTAACAGTGTAATTAGCTTTAGGAGAGTGGCTGGCAGGGCATCAGGGAGGGCTGGGGAATGGGCCCGAACACTGACTGCTATATTGTTCCATCCAGGGACTGTCAGATCCCTCACAGACTACTAGAGCATCCCACAATGCACTGCTCTGTGTGCCAGCACCCTTTTGATGCTGTTACTAATAAAAATGTGGTGTGGTGCGATGGATGGTGCTGCGATGGGGCTGTGTGTGTGTGTGTGTGTGTGTGTGTGTGTGTGTGTGTGTGTGTGTGTGTGTGTGTGTGTGTGTGTGTGTGTGGGTGGGTGTGTGTGTGTGTGTGTGTGTGTGTGCGCGTGGTGTGTGTGTAGCTTGGCTGAGGAAGGCTGAGGACATCCACAGATTCTGTTTTCCTTTCTCTGCGGGGGCCATGTGGGAGATAAAGGCCTTCATTGAGCCGCTGTGCTTCATGCTCAGGCCCTGCAGATTAATCATCTAGACCCAGAGCAGAGCCCGCTGACAGACTTTCGAGGCCCAGGCCTCAAACGGACCCATTGTCGCATCGCAGGGCCCAAAGTGGCAGTGACACTTTTTGTCAAAGTGCAGACTTATGACATGGCTAAAGTGGATTAATGACTACACTGCTGATTTCACCAGGACTATTAGTCTGTAGTAAGGGCTTGATATGAAGCCTAATCCATCATAACTAGAAAGCTGAGCTCATGATGTCTAAGAGTAAAGGAGTCAGCCGATATTAAACAATGTTCAGAGCATTTCCAATGTTCCTCCTTAGAGAAATTCGGAATCTAAGAATATCCCCATGAATTACGTTTCTGTCTGACCTAGAAAAACCATCTATACGTAAGTTTCTCTCTCTCTCTCTCGCTCTCTGAGGGGTGTGTGTGTGTGTGTGCTGTGTGTGCTGTGTGTGATCAAAGAGGAACGATTCAAGAACACACAGTAATGACGTGTGCTGCTAAGGTAGCCAGCAGCTCTGAAGACTAATGATTGTGTGTGTGTGTGTGAGTGAGAATGTGTGTGTGTGTCTCTCCAAGGCAGGGTCTGCTTTCTCTCTCACCTTCCCTGTTCTGCTCTGACATTCTCCAGAGCCTGTCCTGGTCTTTCATGTGGTTCACAGCTTAATAGTTCTCACTGATAATTTCAATGAAACACTTCCTCTCCCCCCACTACCTTCCACAGCCCACAGCCCGGCTGGCTGTAGTCTACTGCTAATTACACTGATCTCAGGTCTGTGACAGATCACACTATGACTGGGACTTAAAACACACCTGTCAATCAAAATCTGACCCAGGAATTTAGTTTCCCAGTCCAGGCAATCTGAACAGTACCATTTCCTCTGTGCCTACCTACATTAAGTAGGGATGGATCAGGAAAACAGGATTTTGGCTCAGGTATCATTTAGAAATGAATTGGAAGAAGAAGAAGCAGGAATTGATTCCTGATTAACCAGGAAGAATACCATTCATGATATACGGTAACTTGGGGATGAGACATTATGCCTAGAGAGGTGACAGACAGAGACAGAGACAGAGACAGAGACAGACAGACAGACAGACAGACAGACACTCACAGCGATGATGTCCAGTGTGCTGTTACAGACTTTCCGTATCTCAGCGTTCTTGTCGTGCATCAGGTCAATGAGGTAGGCAGGAGCCTCTGGAGAGAGGGATTCCAGTAAAGGACAACAGAGGAAGAGAGAGAGTGAGAGAGGGTGTCCAGTAGAGGACAACAGAGGAAGAGAGGGAGTCCAGTAAAGGACAACAGAGGAAGAGAGAGAGGGAGGGAGTCCAGTAGAGGACAACAGAGGGAGAGAGGGAGTCCAGTAAAGGACAACAGAGGAAGAGAGAGAGGGAGGGAGTCCAGTAGAGGACAACAGTGGAAGGGAGGGAGAGAGGGAGTCCAGTAGAGGACAACAGAGGAAGGGAGGGAGGGAGTCCAGTAGAGGACAACAGAGGGAGGGAGGGAGGGAGTCCAGTAGAGGACAACAGAGGAAGGGAGGGAGGGAGGGAGTCCAGTAGAGGACAACAGTGGAAGGGAGGGAGGGAGTCCAGTAGAGGACAACAGAGGGAGGGAGGGAGTCCAGTAGAGGACAACAGAGGGAGGGAGGGAGTCCAGTAGAGGACAACAGAGGAAGGGAGGGAGGGAGGGAGTCCAGTAGAGGACAACAGAGGAAGGGAGGGAGGGAGGGAGTCCAGTAGAGGACAACAGAGGAAGGGAGGGAGGGAGGGAGTCCAGTAGAGGACAACAGAGGAAGGGAGGGAGGGAGGGAGTCCAGTAGAGGACAACAGAGGAAGGGAGGGAGGGAGGGAGTCCAGTAGAGGACAACAGAGGAAGAGAGGGAGGGAGTCCAGTAGAGGACAACAGAGGGAGGGAGGGAGTCCAGTAGAGGACAACAGAGGGAGGGAGGGAGGGAGGGAGGGAGGGAGGGAGGGAGGGAGTCCAGTAGAGGACAACAGAGGGAGGGAGGGAGTCCAGTAGAGGACAACAGTGGGAGAGAGGGAGGGAGGGAGGGAGGGAGTCCAGTAGAGGACAACAGAGGGAGGGAGGGAGTCCAGTAGAGGACAACAGTGGGAGAGAGGGAGGGAGTCCAGTAGAGGACAACAGTGGGAGAGAGGGAGGGAGTCCAGTAGAGGACAACAGAGGAAGGGAGGGAGGGAGTCCAGTAGAGGACAACAGAGGGAGGGAGGGAGGGAGTCCAGTAGAGGACAACAGAGGGAGGGAGGGAGGGAGTCCAGTAGAGGACAACAGAGGGAGGGAGGGAGGGAGTCCAGTAGAGGACAACAGAGGGAGGGAGGGAGGGAGTCCAGTAGAGGACAACAGAGGGAGGGAGGGAGGGAGTCCAGTAGAGGACAACAGAGGGAGGGAGGGAGGGAGTCCAGTAGAGGACAACAGAGGGAGAGAGGGAGGGAGTCCAGTAGAGGACAACAGAGGGAGAGAGGGAGGGAGTCCAGTAGAGGACAACAGAGGAAGGGAGGGAGGGAGTCCAGTAGAGGACAACAGAGGGAGGGAGGGAGGGAGTCCAGTAGAGGACAACAGAGGGAGAGAGGGAGGGAGTCCAGTAGAGGACAACAGAGGGAGGGAGGGAGGGAGTCCAGTAGAGGACAACAGAGGGAGGGAGGGAGGGAGTCCAGTAGAGGACAACAGAGGGAGGGAGGGAGGGAGGGAGTCCAGTAGAGGACAACAGAGGAAGGGAGGGAGGGAGTCCAGTAGAGGACAACAGAGGAAGGGAGGGAGGGAGGGAGTCCAGTAGAGGACAACAGAGGAAGGGAGGGAGGGAGGGAGTCCAGTAGAGGACAACAGAGGAAGGGAGGGAGGGAGTCCAGTAGAGGACAACAGTGGAAGGGAGGGAGGGAGTCCAGTAGAGGACAACAGTGGAAGGGAGGGAGGGAGTCCAGTAGAGGACAACAGAGGGAGGGAGGGAGGGAGTCCAGTAGAGGACAACAGAGGGAGAGAGGGAGGGAGTCCAGTAGAGGACAACAGAGGGAGGGAGGGAGTCCAGTAGAGGACAACAGAGGAAGGGAGGGAGGGAGTCCAGTAGAGGACAACAGAGGGAGGGAGGGAGGGAGTCCAGTAGAGGACAACAGAGGGAGGGAGGGAGGGAGTCCAGTAGAGGAAGGGAGGGAGTCCAGTAGAGGACAACAGAGGGAGAGAGGGAGGGAGGGAGTCCAGTAGAGGACAACAGTGGAAGAGAGGGAGGGAGGGAGTCCAGTAGAGGACAACAGTGGAAGGGAGGGAGGGAGTCCAGTAGAGGACAACAGAGGAAGGGAGGGAGGGAGTCCAGTAGAGGACAACAGAGGGAGGGAGGGAGGGAGTCCAGTAGAGGACAACAGAGGAAGGGAGGGAGGGAGTCCAGTAGAGGACAACAGAGGAAGGGAGGGAGGGAGTCCAGTAGAGGACAACAGAGGGAGGGAGGGAGGGAGTCCAGTAGAGGACAACAGAGGAAGGGAGGGAATCCAGTCGAGGACAACAGAGGGAGAGAGGGAGGGAGGGAGGGAGTCCAGTAGAGGACAACAGTGGAAGGGAGGGAGGGAGTCCAGTAGAGGACAACAGAGGAAGGGAGGGAGGGAGTCCAGTAGAGGACAACAGAGGAAGGGAGGGAGGGAGGGAGTCCAGTAGAGGACAACAGTGGAAGGGAGGGAGGGAGTCCAGTAGAGGACAACAGAGGAAGGGAGGGAGGGAGTCCAGTAGAGGACAACAGAGGGAGGGAGGGAGGGAGGGAGTCCAGTAGAGGACAACAGAGGGAGGGAGGGAGGGAGTCCAGTAGAGGACAACAGAGGGAGGGAGGGAGGGAGGGAGTCCAGTAGAGGACAACAGAGGGAGGGAGGGAGGGAGTCCAGTAGAGGACAACAGAGGGAGGGAGGGAGGGAGTCCAGTAGAGGACAACAGAGGAAGGGAGGGAGGGAGTCCAGTAGAGGACAACAGAGGGAGGGAGGGAGAGAGAGAGAGAGGGAGTCCAGTAGAGGACAACACATGGAGGGAGGGGACAACAGAGGGAGGGAGGGAGAGAGGGAGTCCAGTAGAGGACAACAGAGGAAGGGAGGGAGGGAGGGGACAACAGAGGGAGGGAGGGAGAGAGGGAGTCCAGTAGAGGACAACAGAGGAAGGGAGGGAGGGAGGGAGGGAGAGGACAACAGAGGGAGGGAGGGGACAACAGAGGGAGGGAGAGGGATACTGTCTCTACATTTCTAGCCCTTTACCCTATCATTTTGCTGTTCTTTCTCCTCAGACACATCATTCAACGATGTTTAATCAAGATCACAGTGACAGAAAGAAACGTAGCGAGGAAAGACTGCTTTTTCTCTTTCATTTCTTGAAAGGAGACACGAGACAGTTGCCCTGTGGCCAAATGAACAACTCTTACATTTCCTGTGATGAGAGAGAGATATTGTAAAGCAGAAAGCCTCTCCCAAGGCAGACCACTTGGGAGAGATCCCTCTGTAATATTCTCCACAGAAAGAAAAACATCTAGCAAATATTACCACAAGCCATTTGTAATTTTACGTACACCGCCTCTGATTCCAACTGTACTGCATTACACTGTGTGGAGCACTGAGGTCATTGATAGGGTGATTGTTATTGCGACGGAAACTCACATTGAAAGAAGCAGAGACATGGTATAGGGTGGTACTGTTGGTTACCACGGTAACACATAATACAGAGTGAGGTAAATATGGGGTGAAGTTTTAAGTAATTTAGGAGTAGGGCATGAAGGATCATTTGGGCTGTAGTTCGGAGATGAATTGTATTGTGGGAAGAGAAAGGATACGTGTGTCCTTGATGATGACGTCCCTGGTGGCCTGGTGGAACACCATCTGGTAGAACACATAGACAATCTGACACACAAACTCATCGTCCTCCTGTTGGGCTATAGGGAGACAGAGAGAGGTGAAACAACACCTAGACAATCTGATCATCCTCCTGTTGGGCTATAGGGAGACAGAGACAGAGAGAGGTGAAACAATACCTAGACAATCTGATCATCCTCCTGTTGGGCTATAGGGAGGGACAGAGACAGAGACAGAGAGAGGTGAAACAACACATAGACAATCTGATCGTCCTCCTGTTGGGTTGACACACAGGCACAGACATATGGAGGACAGCACACATAGAGCTCCCCTGAAGAATGTAGTATTTCACTGAAATAACCTCCATTCTGCTCTATCTTTACATTAACCCTCTATATAGTGGACCCGAGCATGGGTCCTAACTACTACCTACCGTTGAGCAGCTCGATGAGAGCAGGGATGATGCCAGACTTGGCCATTGTGGCAGCACAGGAGTCATCCATGGATACCGTCCCTATCATGATCACCACCTCTAGGATAAGGTCATCCTCTGCCGAGCCTGGTGGTGGTGGGGGGGGCAGAGGTCAGGGTTCAAAGAGATCAAAGCTGAGAAGGGAAAGGTCACTAAGGTCAAAGGTAACAGGCCCCAGTGTGTGTGCTCTCTAACATCATCCCATGATGTAGGACCAGTCAGTGACACAGAGAGCGTTGTTGAAGGTTACCGGTTAGAGAGGTTGGGGGGGGTGTGTGAGAGAAAGCCATGCAATCTACTTTTGTTCAAATTGAAAAACTTGGTATGGTCCAAAATCTTTTACTTGTCAAATAAAATGTTATTGGTCACATACACATATTTTGCAGATGTTATCGCAGATGTAGCTAAATGCTTATGTTTCTAGCTCCAACAGTGTAGTAATATCTAACAATACACACACAAAAAAAAATAAAGAAATTAAGAAATATCAGAACGAGCAATGTCAGAGTCCGGAACATAGCATCATGCTGTGGGGATGTTTTTCAGCGGCAGGGATGGGAGACTAGTCAGGATCGAGGGAAAGATGAACGGAGCAAAGTAGAGAGATCCTTGATGAAAACCTGCTCCAGAACGCTCAGGACCTCAGACTGGGGCGAAGGGTTTACCTTCCAACAGGAAGGGGTTTACCTTCCAACGACCATAAGCACACAGCCAAGTCAACGCAGCACTGGCTTCGAGACAAGTCTCTGAATGTCCTTCAGTGGCCCAGCCAGAGCCCGAACTTGTACCTGATCGAACATTTCTGGAGAGACCTGAAAATAGCTGTGCAGCGACACTCCCCATCCAACCTGACAGAGCTTGAGAGGATCTGCAGAGAAGAATGGGACAAACTCCCCAAATACAGGTGTGCTAAGCTTGTAGTGTCATACCCAAGAAAACTCGATGCTGTAATCGCTGCCAAAGGTGCTTCAACAAAGTACTGAGTAAAGGGTCTGAATACTAATGTAAATGTGATACGTTTTTTTTTATTTCTAATACATTTGCAAAAATGTCTAAAAACCTGTTTTTGCTTAGTCATTATGGATTATTGTGTGTAGATTGATGAGGGGAGTGATGTGATGTGTACGCAGAGGAACTTGAAGCTTTTCACCCTCTCCACTGCGGCCCCGCTCCACGTGGATGGAGGCGGGCTCTCAACATGGATGGGGGCGTGGTCTCTCTGCAGTCTCCTAAAGTCCAAGACCATCTCCTTCGTTTTGTTGACGTTGAGGGAGAGGTTATTATCCTGGCACCACTCCACCAGGGCCCTCACCTTCTCCCTGTAGGCTGTCTCGTTGTTGTTGGCAAATCAGGCCTACCACTGTTGTGTCGTCAGAAAACTTGATTGAGTTGGAGATGTGCGTGGCCACGTAGGGAGTACAGGAGGGGGCTGAGCACGCACTTTTGTGGGGCCACCATGTTGAAGAACAGCGTGGCGGATGTGCTGTTGCCTACCTTCATCACCTTGGGTTGGCCTGTCAGGAAGTCTAGGACCCAGTTGCACATGGAGGGGTTTAGACCCAGGGCCCTGAGCTTAGTGATGAGCTTGGACGGCATTATGGTGTTGAAGGCTGAACTGTAGTCGATGAACAGGATTCTCACATAGGTATTCCTCTTGTTTTTAGCTCGTCCGGCAGCAAGGCGTCAGTGTCCAAAATGTGGCTGGCTTTCCCCTTATTATTCCTGATTATCTCTGCCTCATACGTCTTGCGTTTGAGCCGTTGAATTGTGACTACACTTTGTCCCTGTACTGCCGTTTTGCTTCTTTTATTGCCTTACGGAGGGCATAGCTGGTCTGTTTGTACACGTTCGTGTTCCCAGTCACCTTGGCGTGATTAAATGCGATGGTTAGCGCTTTTCAGTTGAGCGAATGCTGCCATCTATCCACGTTTTTTTGGTTTGGATAAGTTCTAATCATCACAGTAAGAACAACATCCTCTATGTACTTCCTGATGAACTCAGTCACTGAGTCAGTGTATACGATAATACTATTCCCAGTCTGGGTGATCAAACAGTCTTGAAGCATAGATTCTGATTGGTCAGACCAATATTGAATAGTCCTTACTACGGGTATTTTCTTTTTAAGTATCTGCCTATAGGAAAATGGAGGCGTGATCTGATCTGCCGAAGGGAGGACGGGGGAGGGCATTGTAGACATTACAGTAACAATGGTCAAGAGTGATCGAGCAGCACAGATGTGTTGATATTCTGTTATAATATCCACCCGGCACAGCCAGAAGAGGACTGGCCACCCCTCATAGCCTGGTTCCTCTCTAGGTTTCTTCCTAGGTTTTTGTCTTTCTAGGGAGTTTTTCCTAGGGAGTTTTTCCTAGCCACCGTGCTTCTTTCACATGCATTGCTTGCTGTTTGGGGTTTTAGGCTGGGTTTCTGTACAGCACTTTGAGATATCAGCTGATGTACGAAGGGCTATATAAATAAATTTGATTTGATTTTGATATTTTCCTCAGATTTCCTTTATTCAAGTCTCCAGCTACAATAAATGCGGCCTCAGGATATGCAGTTTCCAGTTCAAATCAAATCATATTTTATTTGTCAAATACACATGGTTAGCAGATGTTAATGCAAGTGTAGCGAAATGCACAAAGTCCAGTGTAGTTCCTTGAGAGCTGTCGCGGAGTCGGCTTGGTGGTGGACATATACGGCTGTGACGATGACTGAAGAGAATTCTCTCAGGAGGTAATGCGGCCGGCATTTGATGGTGAGGTATTCCAGATCGGAAGAACAAAGGAACTGGAGTTCCTGTACGCTACCACAATCACACCATGAGTAGTTAATTATGAAACATACACCTCTACCTTTCTTTTTCTCTGAGTGTTCTTTCTTCCTGTCCACGAGATATATGGAAAACCCCGCTGGCTGAATGGACGAGGACAGCATATCCGGAGAGAGCCATGATTCCGTAAAACAGAGCATGTAACAGTTCCTGATGTCTCTCTGGAAGGAGATCCTCACCCTAAGCTTGTCTACTTTATTGTCCAGGGACTGAGCGTTAGTGCGTAATATACTCGGAAGCGGTGGATGGTATGCATGCTTCCTCAGTCTCACTACGAGCCCACTCCTTGTTCCTCTTTTCCGGCGACAGCGACTTGGAGCAGCCCCTGGCATGAACGGAATTGCCTCGGAAGTTCAAACAAAGGATCCAATTCAGGGAATTTGTGGTTGAAATTCTGGTGAGTGACTGCTGATCTAATATCCCAAAGTTATTTCCGGTTGTAGGTAATAATGCAAGAAACATTCCGAGCAAATAATTTAAGAAATAACACAAACAAAAAGTTTGTGCAAAGTTGTCTAGGAGCTAGAAACAGGGCAACCATGTCTGTTGGCACCATCTTGTCATCTTTCTCAAGTTCATCAGGGTGAATACACCTGTAAGTTACAGCATCAGTCCCCCCCACCTTTTTATCCCCCTCTCTGCCTCCCTCCATCCATGGTTTGAAGCAGTCTTTGAGGCCTACCTGGTTTGAGGTGGTCTTTGAGGCCTACCTGGATTGAGGTGGTCTTTGAGGCCTACCTGGATTGAGGTTGTCTTTGAGGCCTACCTGGATTGAGGTGGTCTTTGAGGTAGGGCACCAGGTTGTACTCCTTCAGCACCAGTTCCCAGTCCAGGTCAGGGATGGTGAGGTTAGCCAGAGTCCCCAGACACTCTATCACATACTCCTCCCTCTCCTCCGCTCCTATCTGAGCTGCTAGGTCACCCACATAGTCCTTATGGGGTACGAGAAGGGGGTTGGTTACTATAGAGACACAGGGCAGGGTTCAGCACTACAATGTTTGTTCTAATAGTGTAGCTATGGATTCAGTTACTAGTATAAGAACACACATAGCTATGGATTCAGTAACTAGCATAAGAACACACGTAGCTATGGATTCAGTTACTAGCATAATAACACACATAGCTATGGATTCAGTAACTAGCATAAGAACACACGTAGCTATGGATTCAGTAACTAGCATAAGAACACACGTAGCTATGGATTCAGTAACTAGCATAAGAACACACGTAGCTATGGATTCAGTAACTAGCATAAGAACACACGTAGCTATGGATTCAGTAACTAGCATAAGAACACACGTAGCTATGGATTCAGTAACTAGCATAAGAACACAGATCATGTGAGCCTGTCTAGCTTTATCTGTCTATATCCATACTAAGCATGTTGAAGCTCATCAGTGTTAAGAGTGGGGGTAAGTTTAGTACTCACTATGAAGAGGTTCTTGGTGGGTCCGTCATGTTGTGACAAGTTCCTGATCATCTTCATGATAAGAACATCCTTTAACTTCAGACCCCTCTTCATCAGCATCTTCAGACCATTACCTAGGTACAGGAGAACAGCATTAGGAGTGTGTGTGTGTGTGTGTGTGTGTCTGTGTGTCGTACCTTCACAGATGAGCTGTGCGTTCCTCTTGTTGGCTGCCAGGTTGATGCAGAAGGAGATGAGCTCAGGGTCCATGTGACTCTCACCACACTCAAACAGCATCTTCATCAACTGTCAATCAATCATCAATACCAATTCATCATCAATCAATATAGTTGGCCAGCAGTCAGTCAGTGTGTTATGGGTGTGTCTGTTCCCAAGCCTTTCTCTCTACTGTTTGTGTATGGATGTTTGCTTGGCGACATCATTGGCTGAGTGGATGAATCACATCATCACCATGTTGATGACACTGGTCTACATAGCTTCCATACAGTCATTTAGTGGGTCGCCATGGTGACACAAGATGGGTTAACCGCAGAGTACGGGAACAGACAGCTGTTCCCTGAGGTGAGCAGAAAGGTAGAGGTACAGTACACTCGTTGCTGTCTAATCAGGTCTGTGCCTGTCAAGACCCTGGAGGGGAAACCTGAAAGGGCTTGCAAACAGACAACGAGGAGAGAGAGAAATAGAGAGCAAGAGAGAGATGGAGAGAGGGAGGGGGAGAGAGAGAGGGGGGGAGTGGCCAGCAGGAAACGGCCTTGGAGGTCAACTTTGGGCGGGCACAGGTTCAAAAACGAGTCGCCCACAGCCCCTGCCCTCTGCTCCCCGTCTCCCAGCTCTCCTTCTCTGATTTAACATTAAACAGGAAAGGCTTTAAGCAGGGGCACTGCAGGCCCGCTCCCTGTGAGGAGTCAGCAGTGTGCAATCACACACACACACACACACACACACACACACACCCCCCGAGTCGGGTATCACATACCAGGGGCCCTGGACCCCAAATCAGCCCTGTCTAGACTCTCTGGCACCTGCCTCTGCTTATTTACCACAGCACAGCACAGTACAGCCAGAGGAGGCCTAGCGCCATACTACACAGCACACCCTCACTATCTAACCCCTCACTGCCTTCCACCCCTCACTATCTAACCCCTCATTATCTAACCCCTCACTGCCCTCCACCCCTCACTGCCCTCCTCCACCCCCACTATCTAACCCCTCACTGCCCTCCACCCCTCACTGCCCTCCTCCACCCCCACTATCTAACCCCTCACTGCCCTCCTCCACCCCCACTATCTAACCCCTCACTGCCCTCCTCCACCCCCACTATCTAACCCCTCACTGCCCTCCTCCACCCCCACTATCTAACCCCTCACTGCCCTCCTCCACCCCTCACTATCTAACCCCTCACTATCTAACCCCTCACTGCCCTCCTCCACCCCTCACTATCTAACCCCTCACTGCCCTCCTCCACCCCTCACTATCTAACCCCTCACTGCCCTCCTCCACCCCTCACTATCTAACCCCTCACTGCCCTCCACCCCCACTATCTAACCCCTCACTGCCCTCCACCCCCACTATCTAACCCCTCACTATCTAACCCCTCACTGCCTTCCTCCACCCCTCACTGCCCTCCTCCACCCTCACTATCTAACCCCTCACTGCCCTCCTCCACCCCTCACTATCTAACCCCTCACTGCCCTCCTCCACCCCCACTATCTAACCCCTCACTGCCCTCCTCCACCCTCACTATCTAACCCCTCACTGCCCTCCTCCACCCCTCACTGCCCTCCTCCACCCTCACTATCTAACCCCTCACTGCCCTCCTCCACCCTCACTATCTAACCCCTCACTGCCCTCCTCCACCCCCACTATCTAACCCCTCCCTATCTAACCCCTCACTGCCCTCCACCCCCCACTATCTAACCCCTCACTGCCCTCCACCCCCACTATCTAACCCCTCACTATCTAACCCCTCACTGCCCTCCTCCACCCCTCACTATCTAACCCCTCACTGCCCTCCACCCCTCACTCTTCTCCCATCTACCTTTCCTCCCTGGGCCTGGGGCAAGGCCTGACCCAGCTCTTCTCCCATCTACCTCTCCTCCCTGGGCCTAGGGCAAGGCCTGACCCAGCTCTTCTCCCATCTACCTCTCCTCCCTGGGCCTAGGGCAAGGCCTGACCCAGCTCTTCTCCCATCTACCTCTCCTCCCTGGGCCTAGGGCAAGGCCTGACCCAGCTCTTCTCCCATCTACCTCTCCTCCCTGGGCCTAGGGCAAGGCCTGACCCAGCTCTTCTCCCATCTACCTCTCCTCCCTGGGCCTAGGGCAAGGCCTGACCCAGCTCTTCTCCCATCTACCTCTCCTCCCTGGGCCTAGGGCAAGGCCTGACCCAGCTCTTCTCCCGAGAGGAGAAGAGCTGGGTCAGGCCTGCCTGGTAGAGAGGAGAAGAGCTGGGTCAGGCCTGCCTGGTAGAGAGGAGAAGAGCTGGGTCAGGCCTGCCTGGTAGAGAGGAGAAGAGCTGGGTCAGGCCTGCCTGGTAGAGAGGAGAAGAGCTGGGTCAGGCCTGCCTGGTAGAGAGGAGAAGAGCAGGGCCAGGCCTGCATGGTAGAGAGGAGAAGAGCTGGGCCAGGCCTGCCTGGTAGAGAGGAGAAGAGCTGGGCCAGGCCTGCCTGGTAGAGAGGAGAAGAGCTGGGTCAGGCCTGCATGGTAGAGAGGAGAACAGCTGGGCCAGGCCTGCCTGGTAGAGAGGAGAAGAGCTGGGTCAGGCCTGGTAGAGAGGAGAAGAGCTGGGTCAGGCCTGGTAGAGAGGAGAAGAGCTGGGTCAGGCCTGCATGGTAGAGAGGAGAAGAGCAGGGCCAGGCCTGCCTGGTAGAGAGGAGAAGAGCTGGGCCAGGCCTGCCTGGTAGAGAGGAGAAGAGCTGGGCCAGGCCTGCATGGTAGAGAGGAGAAGAGCTGGGCCAGGCCTGGTAGAGAGGAGAAGAGCTGGGCCAGGCCTGCCTGGTAGAGAGGAGAAGAGCTGGGCCAGGCCTGCCTGGTAGAGAGGAGAAGAGCTGGGCCAGGCCTGCATGGTAGAGAGGAGAAGAGCTGGGCCAGGCCTGGTAGAGAGGAGAAGAGCTGGGCCAGGCCTGCATGGTAGAGAGGAGAAGAGCTGGGCCAGGCCTGCATGGTAGAGAGGAGAAGAGCTGGGCCAGGCCTGCCTGGTAGAGAGGAGAAGAGCTGGGCCAGGCCTGCCTGGTAGAGAGGAGAAGAGCTGGGCCAGGCCTGCCTGGTAGAGAGGAGAAGAGCTGGGCCAGGCCTGGTAGAGAGGAGAAGAGCTGGGCCAGGCCTGGTAGAGAGGAGAAGAGCTGGGCCAGGCCTGGTAGAGAGGAGAAGAGCTGGGCCAGGCCTGGTAGAGAGGAGAAGAGCTGGGCCAGGCCTGCCTGGTAGAGAGGAGAAGAGCTGGGCCAGGCCTGCCTGGTAGAGAGGAGAAGAGCTGGGCCAGGCCTGCCTGGTAGAGAGGAGAAGAGCTGGGCCAGGCCTGCATGGTAGAGAGGAGAAGAGCTGGGCCAGGCCTGCATGGTAGAGAGGAGAAGAGCTGGGCCAGGCCTGGTAGAGAGGAGAAGAGCTGGGTCAGGCCTGGTAGAGAGGAGAAGAGCTGGGTCAGGCCTGGTAGAGAGGAGAAGAGCTGGGTCAGGCCTGGTAGAGAGGAGAAGAGCTGGGCCAGGCCTGGTAGAGAGGAGAAGAGCTGGGCCAGGCCTGGTAGAGAGGAGAAGAGCAGGGCCAGGCCTGGTAGAGAGGAGAAGAGCAGGGCCAGGCCTGGTAGAGAGGAGAAGAGCTGGGCCAGGCCTGGTAGAGAGGAGAAGAGCAGGGCCAGGCCTGCATGGTAGAGAGGAGAAGAGCTGGGCCAGGCCTGGTAGAGAGGAGAAGAGCAGGGCCAGGCCTGGTAGAGAGGAGAAGAGCAGGGCCAGGCCTGCATGGTAGAGAGGAGAAGAGCAGGGCCAGGCCTGCATGGTAGAGAGGAGAAGAGCAGGGCCAGGCCTGCATGGTAGAGAGGAGAAGAGCTGGGCCAGGCCTGGTAGAGAGGAGAAGAGCTGGGCCAGGCCTGGTAGAGAGGAGAAGAGCTGGGCCAGGCCTGCATGGTAGAGAGGAGAAGAGCTGGGCCAGGCCTGGTAGAGAGGAGAAGAGCTGGGCCAGGCCTGGTAGAGAGGAGAAGAGCTGGGCCAGGCCTGGTAGAGAGGAGAAGAGCTGGGCCAGGCCTGGTAGAGAGGAGAAGAGCTGGGCCAGGCCTGCATGGTAGAGAGGAGAAGAGCTGGGCCAGGCCTGGTAGAGAGGAGAAGAGCTGGGCCAGGCCTGGTAGAGAGGAGAAGAGCTGGGCCAGGCCTGCATGGTAGAGAGGAGAAGGAGAGAAAGGAAAAGGAGTAGGGGAAGGAAGGATATGTTGAGCTGGCCAAAGAGCAAGGACAAAAACTAGGTAGCTTGATGAGGAAGCCTGTCCACAGAGAGAGAGGGAAGATGGAGAGTAGAGGGGGTCAAGACCATCCCTAGAGGGGAGGGGGTTAGAGGGCCTGGGGTCAAAGGTCTATTTCCGGTCATGCTGCTACCCAGCATCCTTTCTGACACTCCGACCCCGCGGGGCAGATCTACTGGCGACACGACCCACTACACAAACAATCCTGTTTATGAGCATCTGGCCCGCATTTACACCCAATCTTACAACACAAACAGAATAAACATTTAAATAATCTATGAAAGACTGACAGGAAATCAGACATAACGTAATCAATATGACATCTCCTCAATTCCATTCTGACCACTCAAATCTTGAACACTCAAAATCTATTTTCTAGATACAGCGCTCCAATTAGTAAAAATAAAAAAAGTGGTATGAATAAATGGAGCTTTCATCACAGTGAGAGTGAAGGCTGGTCAGCTGTCCTCCGGTGTTTGGGTGCAGATGTAGCGTGTCCCCCTCTCTCTCCATCGCACTCTTTCTCTCTCCATTCCTCCCACTCTCACAAGCTCTCTCTCTCTGTCCATCCTCCCCTCTGTCCATCCATCCCCGGCTCTCCATCTATCCCACTCCTTCTTTCCATCCCTTTCCACCCCTCCCTCTCTCTCTCTCTCATGAATAATTCCAGGGCTGTTAGCCTCGATGCTAATGCTGTCTGGCCCCTGGGTGTACATTACCCAGTCTTACCTGTGGTATGCAGTCTGTGTAGGCAAACATGGACTTGAATCGGTCATCCACACTGATGTGGTACAGAATGCACATACACAGCTGTCCCTGCTTCTCGTCAGCTGGAACATAAACAGAGAGAGAGAGAAGAGAAGCACAGAGACAGAGAGACATAGACAGAGAGAGAGAGACAGAGACAGAGAGAGAGACATAGACAGAGAGAGAGACACAGAGAGAGAGACAGAGAGAGAGACAGAGAGAGAGAGACAGAGACAAAGAACGTAGACAGAGAGAGAGAGACAGAGACAGAGAGAGAGAGACAGAGACAAAGACAGAGAGACAGAGACATAGAGACAGAGACAAAGAGAGAGACAGAGACAGAGACAGAGAGACATAGACAGAGAGAGAGACATAGAGACAGAGACAGAGAGACATAGAGACAGAGACATAGAGACAGAGACATAGAGACAGAGACAAAGAGAGAGACATAGAGACAGAGGTGAATGAATAAATTAATGAGGAGCAGTACACTTACATTCTGCTTCATGGGACGAGACTAGTGTGCGACACACACGTCCACTACAGGTTAAATAACATACAGTTAACCACCACTCTAAAACAATATGGTTTAGTAGTAGAAAAGCTAGCTATGCAAAGACAATGAAAACATCTTCTTATTGCAGGAGGTTATTTTACAGCAGTCTGAGAGACGTGGCTCTGACTCTGTGTTAAACTGTCAGGTAGCTCTGCTCTCTCAGAGTGTTTAGGAGTTTGACCCAAACCACTGCAGGGCAAATGCAGGCCTCTCCAGAGAGGCAGCTAACTAACACCATGGAGTCACTGAAGACTGGTCTGTAGAGGTAGAGGGGCCGGCCACATTGAGTCAGCACAGAACTAGCGATGGGTCTCAGCAAGACCACTGATCTGACAGAGCAGAGCAACCCAGTCCAGTACTAACTGGTCCTAAGCCGTGGTCAGGGATCATGCAGGGGAGGCAGCCTACTGAAACCAGATGGGCTCACTGAACTCCTGGAAACAAGGGAAAAGAGACGGCTTGGAGGTTTCATTGGGAAAACAGGAGGAAGCATCAATTTTACTGCCTTTAATAAAGCTACGCTGCTCAGGCCCTTGCAGTGCCACGATTGGCACAAACATGTGCTTCTCATTAGTGGAGCCCTCAACCTATACCTAAACACACTCACATGAGCGTGCACACAAGACACACTCACACTCATCTGACCTGGCAAACTCCCTCACTACACCGGTAGAAACATGGAGGATCCTTTATGGGGAAAGAGAGAGACCCCATTAAAATGTTCAAAACACCACTAGAGCCCCAGTGAAAGAAAGAGTGGGGAGCTGTTAAGAATTATCTAGAGTGTTCAGGGGCAGTTAGTGGGAGAGCTAAACTCCAATTACACCCTGTTCTGATTTAAAACCACTCAACCTTGATAAAATCACACCGCCATGCATTAGTGGTCTCTGGGGCAGTTTTGTGGACAGTATACTATTGTTGTTAGTACAGTTTATTGAGTAAATAAGAATACTGGTTCAATCTTCAAAGAAAAAAAACATAAAGAAAATGTCCCTGTAATAGCCATTCAGTGTAATGGAATGATTCTGGAATAAATTAGGAGTATTTTCTTCACTGTAAAACGTGGTACTTCAGCAGAACCCATGACAGATAGTCACGTCAACAACAAAGAGCCAGTGGTCAGGTGAAGGGTTGAAAGGATTGAGATGTCGTAGTTGGTCCTAAATCCTGGTTGAGATGGAGGGATCAGGAGGAAGGTGAAGAGGAGGAGTAACCCACACTTCTCCCTTTCATCTTATCAGCCCAGGTTGGGAAACCCTAGTGGGGGCTGATGGGACAGGGATCAGAGGGATGGCAGACGTCACCTCACACCCTCACAGCAGAACAGAACAGAGAGGAATGGTTATCTCTCTGGAGATAAGAGGGGCATCTCTGGACACAAACACAGAGGAAAGGACACCACATCACAGAGGCTAGAGGATTATTTATAAGGCCTCTAGTCATCGGAGTTTGAAATCACACACACACACACACACACACACACACACACACACACACACACACACACACACACACACACACACACACACACAAAAAGTCAAGAATAAACAAAAGTGTAATAGCAATGGGAAAGAGTGAATCTTACAAACGCACACACACTCTCTAAAATCAGCACAGGAGGTTGGTGGCATCTTAATTGGGGAGGACGGACTCGTGGTATTGACTGGAGCGGAATGAGTGGAATGGTGTCAAATACATCAAACACATGGTTTCCATGGTTTCCATGTGTTTGATGCCATTCCATTCACTCTGTTTCAGCCATTATTATGAGCTGTCCTCCCCTCAGCAGCCTCCAGTGAAAATGAGATACATTCATCTATGTTTAGCCTAAGCGTGGACATGACGTGCACCTGTACATGATGTGTGTATGTCTCATTCTAAAAGAAAATAAATCCCTCCCAAATCTCTGTAGACCCCTCCTCAGCCTCTTCGGCCAGCTCCTACAAAAACAACATTTATGCTGGGGCCCAGAGTGTTATTCTTACAAATATATTATATTAATTATGCAAGTTACCCGACCCTCCCTGGAGAGGCTTCAAAGGGCCCATCACAGATGCTCCCAGCCGTGCCACATGACCCCCTGGATGAGCGAACGCACCAATCACACACTGGATCTTGTTTCAGGAAGTCATTTTTCTAATGGCCACCAGAGCCAGAACCAGCCTCGCTGTGTCCACAGCTTTATAACAGCCTGCACCTGCACACACTGACACACACTTACTTAGACATACTGAAACGCACACACACACACACACACACACACACTCTCAAACACACACACACAGGGAGTTGTGTCTGTCAGTACCTAGCAGTGAGGAGAGTTTGGGGATGAGTCCAGCCTGAACCATCTGGCTGCGGAGGCCTGTGTCAAAGGAGAGGTTGAGGAGCAGACGCAGGGTAGTGTTCAGTAGGTTCTCATGATCACAGGCCAGCAGCCTGGCTAGCTTCTCCACCGCATACGTCTCTGCCTGAACACCAGGGAAAAGCCTAGTTACTCAACACATCCCGGTAGAAAGTACACCTCTACACACCCTACTTCAATAACCAAACCCACAATCCTTCTTTCACCATATCAGACTTCACCCATGTTGGGGTCAGTTTCATTTGAACTGAGTTCATTCAATTAATTACTTGAAATGAATTCAATGGATTTGTAACAGTCAGAATGTCAAGAGAAAGCAGCGTAGACACAGTGTTTACAGGCAGGTGGAGGTGTTGAGATGATGCATCAAGGACATGTCTAAAACGTACCAAGAAAGTAGAGCAAACCATATACCTGCACAGTGTCCCAAGTACACTGCTGCTGTGTTCACAAGGAAATCCCCACAATTACAAATCCAGTCTGCACGTAATCAACTGTAGTTCCTTTCACTATCTTACAACTGTTATCTGATGTTCAATACAATCCTAACTCAGCCTGGCTTGATAAAGGCACACCACCTGGCTGAGATCAGATCCAGGTGGAACTGCATTATAGTAGGACAGGGACATAGAGCAGTGATCACTACACTCTGTACAAGAAGACATCCAAAAAATGTAAACCATTAGAGATTACCTCAATCGGAGGACCTGCGACTTTGTATGTATTTTCCTCACCATGTTGAGACTCATGGCCTTTTTTCTCCTCCTTCATCCTTGCATTCCTCCCCCTCTCTCTATCCCCCTCTCCCCCTCTTCCTCCCTCTCTATCCCCCTCCCTTCCCCTCTCCCTCACCATGTCATTCTTGTTCTCCAGGAAGATGCTGAGTTTCTTGAGAAAGGAGACCACGAGCACCAGTAGCTCCTCGTCCTCCCGGTCCAGGGTCTTCACCAGCATGTGGACGATGTTCTTGTTCCTCATTTTCAGCTCTGTACGTGTGTCCTCAGCCAGGTTTAACAACAGGTACAGAGCCACTGGGGAGAACAGGGAGAGGACATGGGATTTGAGAATTAGATATTGCTCTAACTTGTTATTACTATGTTATAACCAATGCAAACATTTTTAAAATAATAATATACTATGTAATACTTTGTAATGTAATCACCATGTTATTACATAATAATACATGTAAAAAGAAGTTATACTATGTAATATTGTCATGTTATCACCATGTTATTACCACGTAATAACTGATATACAAAATATACAATGCATTGTAATCACTATGTTATTAATTGTAATATTATTGCTTATTACATCATTGCATTGTCAAACACTAACAGTGCTGCTCAACACACCACTGGCCTTCTGCTCAACACACCACCGGCCTTCTGCTCAACACACCACCGGCCTTCTGCTCAACACACCACCGGCCTTCTGCTCAACACACCACCGGCCTTCTGCTCAGCACACCACCGGCCTTCTGCTCAGCACACCACCGGCCTTCTGCTCAGCACACCACCGGCCTTCTGCTCAGCACACCACCGGCCTTCTGCTCAGCACACCACCGGCCTTCTGCTCAGCACACCACCGGCCTTCTGCTCAGCACACCACCGGCCTTCTGCTCAGCACACCACCGGCCTTCTGCTCAGCACACCACCGGCCTTCTGCTCAGCACACCACCGGCCTTCTGCTCAGCACACCACCGGCCTTCTGCTCAGCACACCACCGGCCTTCTGCTCAGCACACCACCGGCCTTCTGCTTCAGCACACCACCGGCCTTCTGCTCAGCACACCACCGGCCTTCTGCTCAGCACACCACCGGCCTTCTGCTCAGCACACCACCGGCCTTCTGCTCAGCACACCACCGGCCTTCTGCTCAACACACCACCGGCCTTCTGCTCAACACACCACCGGCCTTCTGCTCAACACACCACCGGCCTTCTGCTCAACACACCACCGGCCTTCTGCTCAACACACCACCGGCCTTCTGCTCCAAACACACACCGGCCTTCTGCTCAACACACCACCGCTTCGCCTCAACACACCACCGGCCTTCTGCTCAACACACCACCGGCCTTCTGCTCAACACACCACCGGCCTTCTGCTCAACACACCACCGGCCTTCTGCTCAACACACCACCGGCCTTCTGCTCAACACACCACCGGCCTTCTGCTCAACACACCACCGGCCTTCTGCTCAACACACCACCGGCCTTCTGCTCAACACACCACTGGCCTTCTGCTAAGCATGTTAATGTACCACTTTTACTGTACCTTGTAGAAGCTGCTCCTGCTTGCTCAGGAGGCCCTGGTATTTCTTCAAGGCTTTCTCATGTTCCTTCTTCACATTCTGGTTGTCAGGGTCCTCTTCACGTGAAAACAGTCAAGGAAGGAGTACTGCTGCTACACTGATCCAATCAACTCACCATAGAGAACTTATATAGTCACATGTTTTATATCAGTCTATTACAACATCCAAAAAAGAACAACTATTCATTGCCTTTCCTTCTATACTGTGACATTATGATTAAAATGAAGAGATATGCCAAAACTGAGGACAGCAGAGACCCTGAGGTGTTGACCCTCTGAAGCAGCAAGGTATTGTAACATCATTCATGTGACCTTTGACCTTAGCTGAAGGATATAAGCCTTCTTCTTCTTCTGCAGTTCATCCTGCCAGAGGTCGTACCTCTTCAGCTCGTGTTCAGTGATGTTCATACAGAGGGCTCCGATCTTATAGTGGGTCACTAGCCCATGAAACTGGGAGAAACTGGGGATGGGAAGAGGAAAGGTTTACAAGGCTTCCACTTGTTCAAAAGTGCACATCATTCATCATCATGCAACACCTATATGGACCACAATCGGGAGCTCAGATTGAAATGATCCCATCACCTGAGAGCTTAGTCCAAAAAAGTTGTGCCAAAATAAAACCTTAAAGCATCGAGTCCAACAGTATCTCTTATCTCCTACTCATAATCAGCCAGACACAAACCAGATCATTGTAAAACCCCAACAGCATAGCTCTGCCATGGAGCGAGATCAAGAAAGACTATCAGTTTTCAGAACAACGTAGATCCGCTCACAACTCAAATCGCTCTTGACAAGTAGTTTATATATCATCCTTTCAAGGGTAATTTTAATGTTTCCTGAAACCCCTGGTTGGAAAGTAAGGTTTTGGTCTATGTTGTCATAGTTGTGTGACTTCTGTCAGAATGAGAGAGAGAGAGAGGGAAGAAAGAGGGAAGAAAGAGAGGGAAGAAAGAGAGGGAAGAAAGAGAGGGAAGAAAGAGAGGGAAGAAAGAAGGAATTGTGTACCTGGAGAAGCAGAAGAAGACGTAGATAATGGTAGTTGCCATGTCAACGCTCTGTTTCCAGTCCTCCCTCAGGACTCTGGCCAGGGCTCCCAGGGCCGTTTCTGATGAGGAGCAGACACACAGTCAGGTTAGAGAGACGTGGTATGTGTGTGTGTGGGGGGGGGGGATAGGAGATAGGGTGGGGAGCAAGGAGAGAGGGAAGTGATCGAGGAAGTGGAGAAGAGATTATTTGAAGGAAATGGACAGACTGTTAGGATTGGGAAGGGAAGTATGGAGTAGGGGTGATGGAAAGAGTCAACTAGAGATGACAGTCAGGTTGGGGTTGGGGTGGGAGGTTAAGGTAAAGAACCTGGGTGAATGTAAGGGGTTCCAGGCTCACATGGCTTTGAGCTATGGGTGACCTTCATTGTAAAGACACATATCACGTTGTTTCATTTCCCCTGGCCCTCTCCTCTTTCCTCACTGACCCCAGGTCTCACAGTTCTACCATTATCAACATCTGACCACTTGATGCGTTACGACAAAGTGAACCCGTGATGCATATTGACAGTTACAAATGAAGCCATGCCATCTTCTGACAGTTGTAATGGATGATGGCCTTGTGCTGCTGTGAGAGAAAACAGCTCTGCCATCAGGGAAGGGAATAGGAAGGGCTTGGCTGTGTTTTTCTTATGAATGGGATGGGCTGCTGGCTGAGAGAATGGATTATATCAACCAATGACACTAGAGTTTGGCTAGCATCTGGCCTGTATAGCTTTCATACACCCAGCAGAGCAGAGTAGGGAAGGGTGCAAGTACTCGAGTATAACAAGTAATTGGAACCACAAATAGCATACCGCAAACGTTTTGCATTCAGCCTGGTTTCACGCTTATATGCGAGTATTCGAGTACTCATCAAAATGACTTTCATGAAAATACTCGAACACAGACATTCTCTAAAATGCCCAGTCCATAGAGCAGATGTTTACTCTAGGGCATACCATTGTGACAGATGAGGAAGGAACTCAAGAAAGGAGCGTACCATTCTGCAGGAGCTCTTCCAGGTTGTCAGGGTTGCGGGCAAGGTGGAGAATGAGGGTGGCTCCCCTGACCTTCTCTGGGATGTCTTCATACAGCAGCTCCACATAGTCATCTATGCTGTTGATGTTGGCCTCCTCATCCAGCTGACAACGACCCAGATACAGTATGGGTGAGGAATGAGGATTAATAACACAGAAATAATGCAATGAATCATGGTATCAAATACACAGAAATGGGCACAGACACACTGTCACACACACACACACTGTCACACACACACAGATATTTGAAGACGCTTTCCTTACCTCCATCCCCTCAAATGGTGTGAGGTCTCTGGGCGAATGTTTCTCTTGTTTGTCTGTGAGGTGCAGGACAGGACAGCAAAGACACTAGTCAGCATGATGAACATGTATTTACATAATGAGTCATTCAGCCTGCAACTGCAGCCTATCAGGAACAGGCGTTACCATAATGTAAGCATTACCTGGCTTCTTGCGGTTCTGCAGGTAGAACAGCAGTTGTTCCACCTCTGGAAGTTCAGATGGATGAATGAGCCTGCATTCCTCCACCACCCTGCGAGCCAGGGTGGCAATGTCCGTGTTGGCGTTTAAGCTTTTAAGGCGGATGCTGTGAATAGAAAATACAAATTTTGAGCAATTAGAAACAAAAAAAGCTATTTCCAATAACTCTTCAATGACTTCATCTTTTGTTAAGGCAAAATCAAATCAAACTTTATTTGTCACATGCGCCGAATACAACAGGTGTAGTAGATCTTACCGTGAAATGCTCACTTACAAGCCCTTAACCAAAGTGCAGTTCAAGACAGAGTTGAGAAAATATTTACCAAATAAACTAAAGTAAAAAATTATAAAATACAGATCAAGCCAAAAAAAAAATCAAGCTAAAGCATCATGTGGCAGGGTAGGAAATGACCTCTGTTTTGGTCAGTGTTTCCCCTGGGACTCTACTTAGTGGTGAACATGGTATGTATAAAAGAACCCATTGGACCTGTTCAGTAGTGATGGGCATTCGAGTATTTTCTGTGAACCGGCTCATTTAGCTCTATTTTGTAAAAGAGCAGGCTCCCAAACGGCTCTTCGTTCAAAATGCTTAAAAATATAGAACTATGAAAAAAAATTGCTAATCTTCAATGTAAAATGTAAAGACCAAAATGTATGCTACCATTATGTCTGATCGTGAAATGCGATTTCAAATATATTTTTACCTGGTCAAATTATTAGATAGTCTGCCAAAAAAAAGTACGTTTTATTGTTCCGCACTGAATTTTTTTTTAGCGTGGACAAGATTTGACGCGCTCTAGCCACTATTTATTGTTTAAGCAATGAGGATTTAATTAATTTGTAATTTATCTACAGAAAAACTAAAAAAACAGTAGTAGCAGTATGCAAATCATGGAGCCAAATGAACGGCTCTTTCGCCGATGTAATTCAGTTCCCGACATTCACCAAAAAGATCCGTTCGTTGGCGAACGGCCCATTACTACTGTTCAGGTGAGAGTGAGTGGAAAAACAACAACTTCCACGCTAATCTCATGTTCGTAGGTAATTCGCTAACGTTACATTAGACCCATGCTTAGCTACATTTTCTGACACTCCTTGCGTTCTCCAACCATCGGGTCCCCCATTTCGCCGAGGATAGTCGCCTCCACCTCATACTGAACAACGAGGGCTTTCTCTGTCGGGTGGACATCCAAACTCCCCCGTTTTACTTTCCTATAGATGGAGAGAAATGGCCAGGCAATTGATAATGATGATGATGATGAAGATCTGGATGATAAACCTGTTTTGATTTACAACATTCAATTCCAACCACCAAATCGTTAGACACTACTAGACAGTAAGTTTGTATACCTCAAAACACACTACCATCAGACACACACGTGCAACACCTATCGCACCTTCACAAAAAACATTAAGACATGGCTAAAGACCAATCAGACTTGTGAACATAATCCCTAGCTGTTTATTGCCGCTGTCCATGTCTGTAGCTTGTCCTGTGTTGCTCTGGAGGTGCTCATTGTTTATATTGTTATTGTATTTCTTTAATAACCTGCCCAGGGACTGCGGTTGAAAATTAACCGGCTGGCTAAAACCGGCACTTTTACTTAAACGTTGATTAATGTGAACTGTCCCTGTTAAAGAATGCACTCAAAATACATCAAATGTGTATTTAAAAATAATAATAATAATTTCAAAATACATTATGAGCCACGACGTCACATTTCAGTCACAGCTGATTGTCAAAACATCAGGATCTGTTTTCTAGCCACAGCTGGCTAGCTAACGTTACCTTTTCAAGTACCGTGCATCTTCTGCCTGCAGTTTGTCCATTTCGGAAATTATGGAAAACTAACATTGAATTTTCTTTCACTGTAAATTTAAACAAAACGACTGAATTGTCAAACGGTTACCTAGCTAAAATTGAGAGCTCTCATCGTTTATAGTTTTGCTGTTGCTAGGGTGAGACTGCCTTCCCGGCATGCAAAGCAGAAAATGCATAGAACGTTGAAATGCGGGCCAGAGAGCACCTTATCGCCATCTGTAGGTCTGGAGGAGAACTGTGGAAATGGGTTTAGCAGATTTTTACATTTTAGTCATTTAGCAGAGCGACTTACAGTAGTGAATGCATACATTTTATTTAAAAAATTCCCGTACTGGTCCCTCGTGGGAATCGAACCCACAACCCTGGCATTTCAAACACCATGCTCTATCAACTGAGCCACTGTTATCCAGTGTTCATGAGTGTTGTCCCAGGGACCTAATGCAGGAACAACATGACATCAATCATGCAGTCTCTGTTATGACATAGTCAGCTAATGGATCCTTCAATTTCACTCTTTTGTTGGACTTGGTTTAGTGCTTTCCTATCGGAAAACATTTTAATTGTTTAAATTATACATTTTAGTAAATTCTCTTATCTAGAGCGACTTACATAAGCTATTAGGTTTAAGTGCTTTGCTCAAAGGCACATCGACAGATTTTTCACCTAGTCGGTTCGGTTACTGGCCCAACACTCTTAACCACTAGGCTACCTGCCGCCCTTCCAATTGGAGACCCTCTTCCTTAGAACCAGCAAGTGATCCATTTTAAAACCTTTTCTATTCCGCCTTGAGACTGTTCAAATCAAATGTATTTATATAGCCCATCTTACATCAGCTGATATCTCAAAGTGCTGTACAGAAACCCAGCCTAAAACCCCAAACAGCAAGCAATGCAAGTGTAGAAGCACAGTTGTGATTGATTGGTAGGCTGTTTTAGACTGTCTTTTTATAGTGCTGTAGCAAACATGATGGATGTCCCAACAGAAGAGTCTGGTATATAAGGTCACAGGGTCAGGTGACATTGACCATGGACCTTACCGGTCAGGGTGTAAATATGTGAACTTTTCCTTGAGTTCACTGGCTAAACATTATGTAGGCCTAACAGCTCAGTGCTAGGGACAATTCATTTGAAGTAAACAAAAATATATTAAAAGGTCTTAATTTAAATCAATTTCCTTATGTGACTATTGCACTGAAATGGATGCCTCCAACCCTGTTTGAGATACACTGTATAACACTTCAACAGTCTGAATGTAGTCCACAGATAATCAATAATGATTGCACATACTGTATGAAGGGTACAGAAAATATGCGAGATATAGTTGAGATACACTGCAAGCCCTATATCACCTCAACAGTCTGAATTGGAATATAGTCTGTAGTCAACAGCACATGTCTTTCAGGGACAGAAAGTTGCATTACCCAATTTGCACTTTTCACTCAAAAGTGAATTTGCTTGTCAGAGCAACATTTTAAGCTAGCCTTCCAAAGTGACGGGCGATGTCATCACTCTAAAATTAGAATGTGTCTCATGGCACATAACCATTTTCTGGTTGTAAGAGAATGTACTGGGCATTACGCTACACTAGATATTTTACTGTGAAGTAATCCATGTTTTGAAGTGTTTGAGTGAAAGGAGGGGCTATAGTTTCCCAATGTGCTGTAATAAGGTTATGTGCTGGGCAACACGAGCTTACTGTAAAATCTATGTAGTAGAGTATTTAAGGAGGAGTCTTTGATACTGTTGATCATACAGGTGTTCTCATAGGATTGGCCATGGAGTCATTCCATGTCATTTGGGCCAGCATCTCAGTGTTCTGAAATCGTTTCTGTAGTTAGAAACAAGAAAGATTGGCATTCCTGAAACATTATTTTGTCAGAGATGTTAAGCTAATTGATTGCAACCAAATTGGCCATTTTAATTAATAGGATTCAAATAATATTCAATAAATATAGTAAACTAACCAACATCCAATTTGGACCAAACTTTAAATTCGTAGGCTTTATTATAGAATTCAGATAATATTCAATACATTTAGTTCCACATTATACCCCAATATACAGTATCAGTTCTTTATGTTTGACAAGTAGTATGAAGCTGTGGCTTGGAGTATTGCTTCTCCATACTAAGTAATGTATTCCCTGTGAATCTGTTTTTTTTCTCCCCTGTTCAGAGAAATTAGTAATTGAAGTCACCTGCATTACCTACAATAAAATAGTGTGGAAGTATCAGGTTTTGACGACTAAATGCCGCTGTTCCTACTATACCGTCACACTTTTTCAAAATCCATGTAGCTTGTATCTTTTGTTTTATTAAATAGATCACAACATTTCCTTTGCAACTTTGGGTAGAAACCCAATAGATTTAGCTCACGATCATCTTCACAATTCAAGCCAGCCCTCCATGAAGCAAGTTTGTCCTTCCTCTACTCTTAAACTGTGTGCATGAAACAGCCCCGTTGTGTGTGTGGTTTATTCCCTTCAAAAAAGGTCTGGATTAGTTACTGATAGACCATTCTTGTTGAACAAACAAACCATCAGAGTCGCAGGTAGCCTAGTGGTTAGAGTGTTGGGCCATCGAATCCCGAGCTGACAATGTAAAAATCTGGCGTTCTGCCACTGAACAAGGCCATCAATGTAAATAAGAATTTGTTCTTAACTGACTTGCCTAGTTAAATAAAAATAGGCTACGTCAATGTTATGGTCTCTAATGCTCTTCAATGGTAAAAGCCCCAAACATATACTGTTTTGCAGTGGTAATGGTGCTACTGTAGGCCCTAGCCCATTTCTCCATCAAAGTTTTTAGTCTTCATGTGAAACAGCTACCACTTATTGGACTATTCAAACCAAATCAAATGTTATTGATCACATACACATGGTTAGCAGATGTTAATGTGAGTGTAGTGAAATGCTTGTGCTTCTAGTGTTGACTATGCAGTAAAATCTAACAAGTAATCTAACAAATTCACAACAACTACCTTATACACAAATGTAAAGGGAAGAATAAGAATATGTACATATAAATATGTGGATGAGCGATGGCGTGCGGCATAGACAAGATGCAATAGATGGTGTAGAATACAGTATATACACATATGTGATGAATAATGTAGGATATGTAAACATTATTATAGTGGCATCATTTAAAGTTACTAGTGATACCTCTATGTGAACATTATTAGAGTGGTGTTATTTAAAGTGACTAGTGATACCTTTATTAAGTCCGTTTATTTAAGTGGCCAGAGATTTGAGTCTGTATGTTGGCAGCAGCCTCTCTGTGTTAGTGATGGCTGTTTAACATTCTGATGGTCTTGAGATAGAAGCTGTTTTTCAGTCTCTTGGTCCCTGCTTTGATGCACCGGTACTGACCTCGCCCTCGGATGATAGCAGGGTGAACAGGCAGTGGCTCAGGTATTTGTTGTCCTTGGTGATCTTTTTGGCCTTCCTGTGACATCGGGTGGTGTAGGTGCAGACCTCACTACCCTCTGGAGAGCCTTGCGGTTATGGGCGGAGCAATTGCCGTACCGGTGATACAGCCCGACAGGATGCTCTCGATTGTGCATCTGTAAAGATTTGTCAGCTTTTTAGATGACAAGCCAAATTTCTTCAGCCTCCTGAGGTTGAATTGGCACTGTTGCGCCTTCTTCCCCATCGCTGTCTGTGTGGGTGGACCATTTCAGTTTGTTCGTGGTGTTTACGCCAGGAACTTAAAACGTTCCACCTCCTCCACTGCTGTCCCATCGATGTGGATAGGGGGCTGCTCCCACTGCTGTTTCTTGAAGTCCACAATCATCTCCTTTGTTTTGTTGACGTTGAGTGAGAGGTTATTTTCCTGACACCACACTCCGAGGGCCCTCACCTCCTCCCTGTAGGCTGTCTTGTCGTTGTTGGAAACCAGGCCTACCACTGTAGTGTCGTCTGAAAACTTGATGACTGAGTTGGGTTATTCAAGGAAAGTTGGGTTGAAACATTAGGTTGCTAAGAGATGGACAAACTGAATCGCTTTCATGGAGGACTGGCTTAAATTGTGAGGTTGACCACACAATGTATTTTCATAATGAGCCAAATCTATTGGTTTTCTACCCAAAGTTGCAAAGGAAATGTTGTGATCTATTTAATAAACCATCAAAATGGATGTGTGGTGGTTTAGTTGGAACACCGGCATCTAGTGGTCAAACTACGGTACTTTCACACTACTTTAAGGTAAATAATGCAAGCGAATGGAATTACTAATTTCTCTGAACGAAAAAAAAATCTCCAGACATTATTACATTGTATGGAAAAACAATACTACAATCAAATCAAATTTATTTATAAAGCCCTTCTTACATCAGCTGATGTCGCAAAGTGCTGTAGCCGCAGGCAGAACAGTTGAAACTGGAGCAGCAGCACGACCAGGTGGACTGGGGACAGCAAGGAGTCATCAGGCCAGGTAGTCCTGAGGCATAGTCCTAGGGCTCAGGTCCGAGAGAGAGAATGAAAGAAAGAGCGAAAGAAAGAAAGAAAGAGAATTAGTGAGAGCATACTTAAATTCACACAGGACACCGGATAAGACAGGAGAAATACTCCAGATATAACAGACTGACCCTAGCCCCCCGACACAAACTATTGCAGCATAAATACTGGAGGCTGAGACAGGAGGGGTCGGGAGATACTGTGGCCCCGTCCGACGATACCCCCGGACAGGGCCAAACAGGCAGGATATAACCCCACCCACTTTGCCAAAGCACAGCCCCAACATCACTAGAGGGTTATCTCCAACCACCAACTTACCATCCTGAGACAAGGCCGAGTATAGCCCACATAGATCTCCCCCACGGCGCAAACCCAACGGGTGGGGGGGGGGGAATCCCGGACAGGAAGATCACGTCAGTGACTCAACCCACTCAAGTGACACACCCCTCCTAGGGACGGCATGGAAGAGCACCAGTAAGCCAGTGACTCAGCCCCTGTAATAGGGTTAGAGGCAAAGAATCCCAGTGGAGAGAGGGGAACCGGCCAGGCAGAGACAGCAAGGGCGGTTCGTTGCTCCAGAGCCTTTCCATTCACCTTCACACTCCTGGGCCAGACTACACTCAATCATAGGACCTACTGAAGAGATGAGTCTTCAATAAAGACTTAAAGGTTAAGACCGAGTCTGCGTCTCTCACATGGATAGACAGACCATTCCATAAAAATGGAGCTCTATAGGAGAAAGCCCTGCCTCCAGCTGTTTGCTTAGAAATTCTAGGGACAATAAGGAGGCCTGCGTCTTGTGACCGTAGCTTACGTGTTTGTATGTACGGCAGGACCAAATCGGAAAGATAGGTAGGAGCAAGCTCATGTAATGCTTTGTAGGTTAGCAGTAAAACCTTGAAATCAGCCTTTGCCTTAACAGGAAGCCAGTGTAGGGAGGCTAGCACTGGAGTAATATGATCAAATTTTCTGGTTCTAGTCAAGATTCTAGCAGCCGTGTTTAGCACTAACTGAAGTGTATTTATTGCTTTATCCGGTTAGCCGGAAAGTAGAGCATTGCAGTAGTCTAACCTAGAAGTGACAAAAGCATGGATAAATTTTTCTGCATCAGTTTTGGACAGAAAGTTTCAGATTTTTGCAATGTTACGTAGATGGAAAAAAAAGCTGTCCTTGAAACAGTCTTGATATGTTCGTCAAAAGAGAGATCAGGGTCCAGAGTAACGCCAAGGTCCTTCACAGTTTTATTTGAGACGACTGTACAACCATCAAGATGAATTGTCAGATTCAACAGAAGATCTCTTTGTTACAAGCCCCAGCTTCATACAGTTGCTTAAACATAGAGAACTGATCATGTATACTGGTTGCTTGGGTGGGACGGGTGTGGGGGGTTCGTGAGTGGGTTTGATTTTTTTTCTTCATGTCTTACTCATTGGTAGGAAGAAGTTTGGTCCAAATTGGATGTTGGGTAGTCTACAATATTTATTTAATATTATCTGACTTCAATTAATTAAAATGGCCGATTTGGGTGCAATCAATTAGCTTAATTTCTCAAAGATCTAATTATATTTAAACAAAATAATGTTTCAGGAATGCTAATCATATCTGTTACTAACTACAGAAACAATTTCAGAACAATCTGAGATGGTCGGTGTTGAAATCCTCTTTCTGGTGCTTTTTGAGATGTAACATCCCCATGGAGACTTTTCCTGATCTCCTCCACAGAGCACGGTACATCAACATCCAGGTCATTAAAGGCTGTGTATGATGACCACACAGTTTGTGTGTGTACAGAACGTGAACACTCACAAGGGCTTCTTTTTGTGATCTGAAATGTTGATTGAGTGTAGTGACATAGTGGCACGTACACATTGGGGATCTCCCTGGAGACATATGACCAAAGCAGATTCTTGAACCATCAGCCTGACACATATCTGGACCAGAAGTGCAGCGACTACAAAAACCGAGAGGCTAGGGCAAAGCTTCACCGTCTGACTATCGGCAGAAAATAAATGTCACGCGGTTTGAGTTTTGGACCGGCCATGCCTTATCATGTGCATAGGCACAGCTAAGTCTAAATGTCTCCATTCAACGCTTTAAATAGATAAAAACATCCACATGTTGTTGAGTGAATGCATGCATGGTCTACCATACGTTTTGCGGACCTATCACTTTGTAACTTAGGCATCCAAAGACAAGAACACTGTGGCTATGCATAGATACAAACATGAGAAGACTGCTAAAAATAACTGCTACATTATACGGCTGTAAGTAGCAGGGGGAGCGTATCTTGTGTGCTGCTGGTATTTGTGGGTTGAAAGCTCGGATGCCACTCTGCGTGCATGCAGCCGGGGGCAGCTTTCAGCACTGCCCCAAGATGGGATCACAGCCGATCCCTTGCTGCCAGAGAAGGTACCAGGGGACCCCAGACCCACAGATATAGCAGCACCGCAGAAGCAACAGCAGAAGCAACAACACCTTCACACTTGGTCAAACACACCTTGTGGTTCACACACACTGCTCGCTCGCTGGACTGGACTGGACACAGAGCAGAGACACTGCCACAGGCACACTAGGTCACACACACACAGACCATCCGGTTGACACACACTGAATCTCTGTGATGGACACTGCGCTGGATACAGACAAGGCAAGAATGAGCCTGGAAGATACAAAAAGGGCAGTGGTGTCTTCAAGCTCTCCACCTAACATGGAGTTCCAAGCCCTCCACCAGGCCCATCGGGACCGCTGGAAGAACACAGATGTGTCCATGTGTCGCCACAGCCTGTCCTTCCATCTGCACCACAGCCTGAGGATGGAGTTCTTCGCCAGCTTCCTGTACCTGCTGGAGCAGATCCCCCTGGGTAAGGACAGGGGCGCCACCAACCGCCTTCATCGGGCTCTGGGCAAAGTGAGGGGGAATGGGTGTGTTTGAGCATGTGTGTACTTTTGAGGGTTAAATCAGTCTTAACACGCATGCAGAGATACAGTTTGTACCGTAGGCTGTAAATGATCTATGTGGGAATATGCTATATGAGAGACGCTGGTCTTAATGGGACTTCCCTGCGTTAATAAAACCAATTATCCAACTACATTATGTGCTTTCTGTCTGTCTGATTTGGCACCATACTGGCCAGCTCCTAGAACAGAGAGAATGTGCAATCAAGCACCTACTCTAATCTATAGCTCTCATCTAAACTATAGCTCTCACAATCACCTCGGTGTACCCTGATTTCAGGTCCTATAATCAGTTAAAAATGTTCCCACCATCTAACCATACTGACCATTTATCATGATTAAACAAGAGGTGGAACCTATGCATCTCAATGCATGATGATATAGTAAAGAGAGAGAAGCGCTAACTGTGTAGTAGGTTACTCGTACTGTACGTCCAGTGGCCTTGGGGTGTGTTCGCAAATTAAATCTGGAGTACCAGAGTGCAGTCTGGGCGTTTGTAAATTCAGAGTGTTGTCAGATTGTCCTGGAAATTCAGAGTGTTTTGCTCTCGGAGAGTGCAGAGTACACACTGGATACTCTGGCCAAGGAGTAGGGTTGATCCTAGAGTTCTGACCTCACTACGGCAGTCAAGCACCCAAGCTAACTGGCTAAGTTTGGCTAGCTGGCTAGCCACTTCCAGACACAAATGAGAGAACAGCTCACTCTGACCATTTTACTCACCCTAGCAGAGCTGGTTAGGCTGTTTTCATGTTATCCAGAGCTGGTTAGGCTGTTTTCATGTTATCCAGAGCTGGTTAGGCTGTTTTCATGTTATCCAGAGCTGGTTAGGCTGTTTTCATGATATCCAGAGATGGTTAGGCTGTTTTCATGATATCCAGAGATGGTTAGGCTGTTTTCATGTTATCCAGAGCTGGTTAGGCTGTTTTCATGTTATCCAGAGCTGGTTAGGCTGTTTTCATGTTATCCAGAGCTGGTTAGGCTGTTTTCATGTTATCCAGAGCGTTGGTGACCGTAACTGTGCTGCTGGCAACAATGTAATAACTTTTTTTTAACGACGTTTACCAACACCGGCCATATTCAACTGGTGTTGAGCGCTCGTAAATTCGTCAGTTATTCTGCACTCTGGCACAATCAGACGATCAGTGCTCTGAAATCGGAGTAGATAGCTAGAGTGAATTTATTCATTTTCATTTTCTTGAAGATTTCAGTGGGTCAAACTAACCTATCCAGGAATAGCCCCATCAATGGCATGTGAAGTGTGTAAGCACTGTGCCATGTCAAGAAGTGTTTGATACATGACAGTCAAGAGTTTCATAGTCATTATTTGATTTATTTATTGAACCTTTATTTAACTCGGCAAGTCAGTTAAGAACAAATTCTTATTTACAATGACGGCCTGCCTTGATCAGGGGCAGAACGACAGATTTTTACCTTGTCAAACAATTCCCTAATTACATGCAAATTGGTGTGTAAACCTCTGACATTCTCTTGGTGTTGAAATTCAGTCCTTTGGTGAAGGAGATGTTTGTCCAAACAGATGAAAGGGCACAGAGTCTGGTAACTTTTTACCTTCACTAATGAGGTGAACTAATTGTGGGTGATGATAGGGGAAGTTGGCCGTAAAATGGCATTTGACTGGCAGAATGACACCATTCACACTCAGTCTTCCTGTCCTCTGAGACATCTTGACCTTGTTACTATACTTATCCCTCTCTCCTGAAGGCGTCCCGAGTGTGCACACCAATACTGTATCAGAATACAATCTGATGCCTTGTGACCTTCAAACATTACTCGGCCAAGTGAACACCTGACTTGAGACGTATTGAAAGTTCTTGACATGTATGATCCAATACTCTAATTGTCTTCTTCCCCTTGGTTTTAACCTCTGTCTGGAGGTGGCTGTGGAAATCACACTCCTCGACCTCTTCCCTGTTGGGTGCCATTTAGCATTGTGGCGTGAGTTCAACTGGAAGTAAATGACTTTATAATGACATCAGGGACTCTGAGAGGGTGATTGTTGCATCATGTTGCCATAAATTTTCCCGTGACACGTCTCCAGCTGACAAATGCATCTGCCCTCCCCCGACCCCCACCCTGACCCCCACCCAACGTGTCGGCTAAGCCCAGAGAAATGTCTGCCAATACTTCTAGTTTTAACCAAAGGTCCCTCTCACTGGAAATACTGTACTTACCAAGACCTACAAAACAAATAGAAACATATAGAATAATTTTACTCAAACTGGTGAGAAAAAAGTACAACCCCAGTGTCAAAGGTCATGGGCTTGAATACCAAAATGAACAGTAAAAGTTTATAATCAAAGCATTGGGTGCATACAGTACCAACATATATATTGTTTACATCACATACCTGTAGTCCTCTTACTCCACACCACAGCTGATCATGCGGTTGGAAAATACCCTTATTTTTAGACTTATAATCAAATTATTGTCACGCGTCTCTCGGCCAGATCATCAGCTCTTATCCGGTCCATAGTTAGTGATCCAGTGTCCTGTTATGTTCTTCAGCACACCTGTTCCTCCTGAGTGACTTTGTCCTCTTCCCCAGTAGTGTGGTGAAGAGTGTTATTCACACAGATATAACATGACAATGGCACTTGACTATGGCCATAGGAAAAGGTCAATCAGTTGTGTGTGTGTGTGAGTGTATCCCACAGTCAAGCTCTTCGCGGTGACCTGCGAGAAAATCAAAGGGGAGAAGTACTTCTACTACAAGGCGCAGCAGTTCTACGAGGACGTGGAGCCATCAGAGGAGGGGATGATGGGAGACTTCGTTGAGATCTCCCACATCGACCTGGAAGGCTCCAGGAACTTTCTGAACAGGTTTATTGTAAGTCTATACTACATTACACGTGTGTCACTGAAATGACACCTCTGCCTTGGTTGAAAACTGTGTGGGAGTGACCTCGGAGACTAAACCTGTTACAGAACCCAAGTTGATATTTGTATCAGTATCTGTTTATGACATGAAATGCATCATCTTTCTGCTATAAAAAGACCTTCTCCCATGAGTCCATCCCTTCTCATCTACAAAGGGAGCTGTGTCTCTGCCCAGAACACACCATGTCGCTAATGGTCATCTTGACCTTCTGCCAGGCCGGCTCTATAACAACACCCTCATGTCCAGAGCCCCAGATATTAATCCCCAATGTTACACTAGGTCCACAAGACTGGAGAGGGTCAACGTGTGTGTGTGTGCTGTACTTACATGAATGTTAATTAATGGGGATTTGTGTTACATGGAAACTAGGCTATTAATGGTCATATCTGGTGTGGTTCTCATTATTGATAGTCATATCTGGTGTAGTTCTCATTATTGATAACACACACACACACACCTGTCTACTGCACCTCCCCTTGCCAGTTGTGTTCTGATCTGGCTACACCTGTCTACTGCACCTCCCCTTGCCAGTTGTGTTCTGATCTGGCTACACCTGTCTACTGCACCTCCCCTTGCCATCTGTGTTCTGATCTGGCTACATCTGCCTACTGCACCTCCCCTTGCCAGCTGTGTTCTGATCTGGCTACACCTGTCTGCTGCACCTCCCCTTGCCAGTTGTGTTCTGATCTGGCTACACCTGTCTACTGCACCTCCCCTTGCCAGCTGTGTTCTGATCTGGCTACACCTGTCTACTGCACCTCCCCTTGCCAGCTGTGTTCTGATCTGGCTACACCTGTCTACTGCACCTCCCCTTGCCAGTTGTGTTCTGATCTGGCTACACCTGTCTACTGCACCTCCCCTTGCCAGCTGTGTTCTGATCTGGCTACATCTGTCTACTGCACCTCCCCTTGCCAGCTGTGTTCTGATCTGGCTACACCTGTCTACTGCACCTCCCCTTGCCAGTAGAGTTAGGAACTTATTCCAGACTATAATAATCTGCCATTTCAGTCACAAGACAAATATCCTTGAATAGCTTTACTGCTCGCCGGGGGGTAAAGCAGGGGACTTTCACAATGATGTGTATAGGTAACATACACATGTTAGCAGTGGTGTAAAGTACTTCAGTAAAAACACTTTACTGTACTACTTAAGTATTGTTTTGGGGTATCTGTACTTACTTTACTATTTCTATTTTTGACAACTTTTACTTTTACTTCACTACATTCTTAAGGAAAATGATGTACTTTTTACTCCATACATTTTCCCTGACACCTAAAAGAACTCGTTACATTTTGAATGCTTTGCAGGACAGGAAAATGTTCCAATTCACACACTTAGCAAAATCCCTGGTCATCCATACTGCCTCTGATCTGGAGGACTCACTAAACATAAATGTTTGGTTTGTAAATTATGTCTGGGTGTTGGAGTATGCCCCTGGCTATTCGTAAATACAAAATAAAAAAATAACATTGTGCGTCTGGTTTGATCAATATAAGGAATTTAAAATGAGTTATACTTTTACTTTTGATACTTAAGTATATTTAAAACCAAATACTTTTAGACTTTTACTCAAGTAGTATTTTACTGTGCGACGTTCACTTTTACTTGAGTCATTTTCTATTAAACCTTTTACTGCAGTGTGCTAAATCAGGGTCACACAGAGTGTTTCTGGGTAGTCTTAAACAAATCTACTTTCAAACAAAATTATACACCTCACACACATGGTTATGGGCTTAAACAAAAGAAGACACCTGTACCATGTCAGATATAGAGATGAAATGTATTACATTTTGAGTTTGCATCCCAATATTACACTTTATATAAATCCCAGAAGACTGAAAGATAAAACCGTTTGACATAGAAACACTGGATTTTCTGCGGCTTCTTTAAAATCATGTTTATTAATTATGAAATGATGAAACATATTAAGAACTTTCTTCCTATGGGGCAACTAGGTCATTTGACTGCAGGAAAGGGCTACAGTACCTTTACTTTTACTCAGGTATGATAATTAGGTCATTTTCCCACCACTGTATGTTAGAGCAGACATCATATACAGATGTAGGATCTTCCTTTGAGCCAGATTGCTACAACAGGAAAATAATCCTGAAGCAATAGAAAATGTGAATTATTATGTGGATTATAATTAATGGACAATGGCAAAGGCCCTGTGTATGACGGATATAGCTTTAGTTGCACAACATAGTCTTAGATTAGGGTCACCCGAAACGTTATACAGCTGGCTACATTTCATAGTACTAGACCTATGAGTCGTCGTTCCATGTACTGCTCAACTGCTCTCTTGTACAAGGACATCCTTAGCTGAGACAGAGGAAGAGAACGCTATGTTTCAGTCATACTCCATGGTCTCCTAAAACTCTACTGTGCAGAGTCTGGATTCTAATCCTGACAACTCCATTAAAACCTAACACAATGGGGAAATGTAGAGTGCAGCTAGGTTAAACTGAAGAACAAGCTATGTGAGCAATATGGCAGTAATTCACCAAACCAGGAAGCATCCTCCAACAACCATAGAGTTCCTCCGGGCCCCATCTTTCACCGAATCACGGACTGGGGCCCCCCCTCATTCCTCAGGGAAGAGAGGGAGAGGAGTGAGGTCAGAGTACAAAATGCAAAGAAGTTAAAACGAGCATGAATCAAGCAAAGTTATTTTTTTGTTCTCTATGTAAGGTCAAAGTTCATAGTGTCATTACCCTGAGGTATGGTGCTTGTTTCTGCTCTCTGGGCTTTTGGGTTACAGAGGCCAGACATCTGGTATAGAAAAAAAGAATATGTATTACTGTGATCATAGCAAAGGATGCCAGGTAGCCTGATGTTTGCGTATACTTTTCCTGTTCGGAAGGTTTTTAAAATGTCTGTTACATTACTGTAGTGTGTCTATTTACCAATGTGTACATGCTTGTGTATCGTTCCATTCTTCAAACAGGGTCCTGGTAAGGCTGACACTAAGTGTGCCCTGGACTGTGGTTGTGGGATTGGGCGGGTATCTAAAGGTGTCCTCCTGCCCATCTTTGAGACCATGGAGATGTGTGACATGATTGAGGCCTTTCTACTCCATGCCCATGAGGAGTACCTAGGAGACGACGCTGACCGCATAGAAACATACTACTGTTACAACCTGCAGGAGCTAACACCTCCCTCAAGGAAATATGACGTCATCTGGATGCAGTGGTGTGCATGTAAGACTCACTCTCTGGTCTACGTATGTGTTTGTGTCTGATTGTGTGTGTCTGATAGTGTGTGTGCGTCATGTTTGTGATGTTTTCATGTTTTGACCTCTCATCTACTGTGTTTTTTCCATATGAGGTTGTTTACATTCAGTAAGTGTGAGTACCTCCGTATGTAGAACGTCATATTAAAGCAACATGCAGTGTATATACTGTATTCCATACTATCTATTGCATCTTAGCCTACGCCGCTCTGACATTGCTCATCCATATATTTAAGCAATAAGGCCTGAGGGGGTGTGGTATACGGTCAATATACCACGGCTAGGGCTGTTCTTAGCGACGACACAACGCGGAGTACTAGGACACAGTCCTTAGCCATGGTATATTGGTCATATATCACAAACCCCCGAGGTGCCTTATTGCTATTATAAACTGGTTACCAACATAATTAGAGCAGTAAAAATAAATGTTTTGTCATACCCATGGTATACGGTCTGATATACCACAGCTTTCAGCCAATCAGCATTCAGGATTCGAACCACCCAGTTAATAATTATATTTATATATTCTTATTCCATTCCTTACTAAGATTTGTGTGTATTATGTATTTGTTGTGGAATTGTTAGATATTACTTGTTAGATGTTGCTGCACTGTCAGAACTAGAAGCACAAGCATTTCGCTATACTCTTATTAACATCTGCTAACCATGTGTATGTGACCAATAACATTTGATTTGATGTTGATTTGACATTACAGCAACATACAGACATTACAGTGGGGGAAAAAAGTATTTGATCCCCTGCTGATTTTGCACGTTTGCCCACTGACAAAGAAATTATCAGTCTATAATTTTTATGGTAGGTTTATTTGAACAGTGAGAGTCAGAATAACAACAAAAAAATCCAGAAAAACGCATGTCAAAAATGTTATAAAATTATTTGCATTTTAATGAGGGAAATAAGTATTTGACCCCTCTGCAAAACATGACTTAGTACTTGGTGCCAAAACCCTTGTTGGCAATCACAGAGGTCAGACGTTTCTTGTAGTTGGCCACCAGGTTTGCACACATCTCAGGAGGGATTTTGTCCCACTCCTCTTTGCAGATCTTCTCCAAGTCATTAAGGTTTCAAGGCTGACGTTTGGCAACTCGAACCTTCAGCTCCCTCCATAGATTTTCTATGGGATTAAGGTCTGGAGACTGGCTAGGCCACTCCAGGACCTTAATGTGCTTGTTCTTGAGCCACTCCTTTGTTGCCTTGGCCGTGTGTTTTGGGTTATTGTCACGCTGGAATACCCATCCACGACCCATTTTCAATGCCCTGGCTGAGGGAAGGAGGTTCTCACCCAAGATTTGACGGTACATGGCCCCGTCCATCGTCCCTTTGATGCGGTGAAGTTGTCCTGTCCCCTTAGCAGAAAAACACCCCCAAAGCATAATGTTTCCACCTCCATGTTTGACGGTGGAGATGGTGTTCTTGGGGTCATAGGCAGCATTCCTCCTCCAAACACGGCGAGTTGAGTTGATGTCAAAGAGCTCCATTTTGGTCTCATCTGACCACAACACTTTCACCCAGTTGTCCTCTGAATCATTCAGATGTTCATTGGCAAACTTCAGACGGGCATGTATATGTGCTTTCTTGAGCAGGGGGACCTTGCGGGCGCTGCAGGATTTCAGTCCTTCACGGCGTAGTGTGTTACCAATTGTTTTCTTGATGACTATGGTCCCAGCTGCCTTGAGATCATTGGCAAGATCCTCCCGTGTAGTTCTGGGCTGATTCCTCACTGTTCTCATGATCATTGCAACTCCACGAGGTGAGATCTTGCATGGAGCCCCAGGCCGAGGGAGATTGACAGTTCTTTTGTGTTTCTTCCATTTGCGAATAATCGCACCAAATGTTGTCACCTTCTCACCAAGCTGCTTGGCGATGGTCTTGTAACCCATTCCAGCCTTGTGTAGGTCTACAATCTTGTCCCTGACATCCTTGGAGAGCTCTTTGGTCTTGGTCATGGTGGAGAGTTTGGAATCTGATTGATTGATTGCTTCTGTGGACAGGTGTCTTTTATACAGGTAACAAGCTGAGATTAGGATCACTCCCTTTAAGAGTGTGCCCCTAATCTCAGCTCGTTTGTAATGGCTGTCATAGAGAGGGGACCAAAGCACAGCGTGTTGATTGCTCATGATGAATATTTATTTTAACTCAGAACACTAAAGAAAATATAACAAAGAGAAAACGAAAGCGCACAGTTCTGTCAGGTACAGAAAACTAAACAGAAGACAACTACCCACAAACACAGGTGGAAAAAAACCCTACTTAAGTATGATCTCCAATTAGAGACAACGAGGACCAGCTGCCTCTAATTGGAGATCATCCCAAAAAACAACAACATAGAAATAGAAAAACACTAAACACCCTCTGTCACGCCCTGACCTACTCTACCATAGAAAATAACATCTTACTATGGTCAGGACGTGACATCGTTACCTGTATAAAAGACACCTGGGAGCCAGAAATCTTTCTGATTGAAAGGGGTCAAATACTTATTTCCCTCATTAAAATGCAAATCAATTTATAAAATGTTTTACATGCGTTTTTCTGGATTTTTGTTGTTGTTATTCTGTCTCTCACTGTTCAAATAAACCTACCATTAAAATTATAGACTGATCATTTCTTTGTCAGTGGGAAAACGTACAAAATCAGCTGGGGATCAAATACTTTTTTCCCTCACTGTAGATATCAGAGCTCCTTGTCAGTGGTGACAACAGCATTTAAAAGAGTCTGTATGAAGAACTCTGCCCAACTCCAGTCTTATTTTAGGAGAGACCAGCATTGATTTTTCAGTGAAGGGATATTTCAGGTTGTGTTTATATTGCCATGTTATGGGACCTCCTCATGTCACGCCTCTGATTCATTGGGTGAGCCCTGTCATGCTTAGGGTTTGCTCTGTCACGTTCCGTGTAGGGCAGGTTATATAAGAGAACTCGAGGTGGATGACGAATCTAGGTTCTAGATCTCAGAGAAAAAAGTATGGGTGGATAAAATCTATATAGTTAAAATAAGTTTGACAGACAGACGCAGGCAGACAGACAGACTCTCCCTTACTCTGATTGGTGGGTCTTGTGTTGTGCTGTCCCATCTCCAGGTCACCTGACGGACAGGGACCTGATGCAGTTCCTGATGCGCTGTAAGAAGAGTCTGCGGCCCAACGGGGTTATCATCATTAAGGACAACATGGCCCGGAAGGGCTGCAAGCTGGATCCCATCGACAGCAGCATCATCCGCCACCTGGACATCATGAAGGACATCATCTTTAAGGCCGGCCTGAAGGTCCTGGCTGTGGAGAAACAAGAAGGATTCCCCGACGTCATTGTCCCTGTGTGGATGATCGCTATGCAGTAGACAGACGAACGGATGGACGGACTGACTGGCAGATAGACAGTATACAGTACTTTCCTTATTAGACATTCTGACACACTATTACAAGATTGTAATGTCTCACACCCACTGACAAGCAAACTGGCACCCTGACAAGCGCACACTACTACTCCAATGAAGACAGAATGGTGTATATATAGATTTTACGTAGCTTTTTTTTGCCAGTGTATTTTTTTTTATACCTCTGCCTGTAATATTGCAGATTTTAAATGTAGACTACTTTTTTACACGACAGTACATGTTTTCTGGTTTGTCATTGTATAGTTAAGTTGAAATGCAGTATGTTGTGCTGACTGTAGCCTAGACTAATGCCTTAGCAAAAAAAATGCCTTAGCAACAAATAAATTGCCTTAGCAACAAACAAAATGCCTCAGCAACAAACAAAGTATTTTCATATGGTACGCTGATGTATGTTGCATAATGTATTCGTGCTCATTAAACTTTACAATGTAACCTCTAGACTTGCTGTATTTCTTTGAGATCACACAGAACAATACAGAATAATTGCATAGTTTGGACTCTGAGAAGTACCTTAGAGCTTTACTATAAGTTTTACTATAATTGCATACCATACGGAAATAGTTGCATGAATTTAGATTTTGCAAATGCTTTCTGTCAGAATATGTTTCTCATTATATTCCTGAAACAAAAGATAATAGGATTAGAGATGTGTAATCATAGTTGGCTATTATAATCAAGTCTGGGATGTAAACACTGAACCATTTACCTCTTAAAGTACTACAGTTACACTACATTCTCCCAGCCAAGCCAACAACCGAACAAGGTGCAATCTAAATGAGCACAGCACGGAGAAGAAGAGATCATTTAGAGCCTCTTAAATGGTTATGATAATGCTCCTAAGTATATTTTGTTCCTAACTAGCCCACAGTAGAAGAATGGCATTGTTTAGGTTAATGACTTTCAGCTGGAGCCCTGAGGAGGAAGGGGAGTTGATTACTTCCTGCTTTGGGTTTGACGGACAGACAGTGCTCGCTTTCATATCTGCCTTGGCATCGGTTCAGGCCTGTCAGGTTCTGTCTGCATAAAACACATCCAGCAGTCGCATTGAATATTTAGGGTGTACGGCTAGTCGGTTACACAGAAGTGGGTTTGGGTTGTACAAAAGTGGTGAAGACTTGTTCCTCCCTAATTCTGAATGAATGGATGGCTTGTCAATGACGAGTGACTGAGACCCCTGAAAAATAAGAAAAAAATGAAATATATGAAAGTGTTGATGGCAAGAAGTCCTGTCTGAGAAGGAATGGCGTGAGATGCTCCATACAGTGTTTTCTCAGGTCAGAAAGAGTATTTTGAGATGTGAACAACCCATATATACATACATTCCCCACATCCCGTATGAATTAAAGATCAAAATGCCCCATGGTGAAATTTGTAGATCTTTTTTTCTCTCTTTGGCAAATAGCAGCCAAATGTGCTGTCACCTTTTCAGAAGTGGTTAGTGCCTGTGACAGTCAAGGCTATCAGTCCTAATACTTCTCAATGTCCCAGAAGCAGTTTGAATATATTTGCTGACTTAACACTAATTTGTCCAGTCACGTCAGCAGTGGAGAACATTGGGCCCAGGTCCAGACTGACTATATCAAACCCGGTAAAACTTTAACTGACTAAAATATTGTTTGGGACAGGGCTGATGACCGAGAAACACACCACTGCAGAGAACAATCCATGTTTTTGCCATTATAAAAGAGTGAGTTCATTTGAATTATGCGGCAAAGACTGTTGAATAGATGTTGTTAGAGCAGCAGTGTCTTTCTTCATGTGAGGAATCCGACAACAACAAGAGGGTCGTTTTTCTAGTTTCCAGACTGGGTCCATGAAGCACCCAGACAGTCTGTGCTTTGATCCTGAATAGAGTGAGCCTTTGTGGGCTCCACACTGGAGGGGAAACCTCAGTCTTCTGAGCCCAGCCAGGATACTTTCAACCAGGGATAGAGAGAGACGGGAGAGGGGAGGTTTGTCTTGCCTTCCCTGGGAGAATTCAGACCAGAGGAATGTACTTTTATATGCATCCCTCGTTCTCATAGTAAATCAAGTTACAGAAAAAAAGTGGACCTGATGATTTTGGGCTGGCTCTTCTTCTATGGTGAGAAAACCACATTTCTCCCGTAAACACTCTCAGCATGCTGTCTGTCTGTCTGTGTCTGTCTGTCTGTCTGTCTGTCTGACGTGGTTTAATCTCATTCTGCTCCATCAGCTCAAAGGGCAGGGATTGGTTACACACACATTTTAAAGGTCCCGTGGACATGTGATATTGAGCAACGTGTTTTCTGCCAGGGTATCAAGTGCTGCTGACATGAAGCTATAATCCAGGCCAAACAAACAGTGACAAATTACAGCATCCTGACTGACAGCAAAGAGTGGTCAGGCAGTTCAAAGTTACTCCTCTCTTCCCTAGCCTCTCTTTATTGTATTGGAAGAGAGTTGCTGTACTGTAAACACTGTTAACACTCTCAGTATGTTTTTACTGAAAGGTTTTACTTTTTCTGAAAACACAAGCCACTGAGCACAAACTGGAATCAACGTTGTTTCAACGTATTGTGATGTGGAATCCAAGTGTAAAAAAATGTATTGGATTTGAAAAAAGTAAACCTAAACTGTTGAGGGTGAAATTTCAACCACAGGATGATCATCATTGTAACAAATGTTCAACATAAACAAACCTTGTATAAAATATGTTTCATTTGTACCTTTGAAACAACGTCACATCTTCAAAGTTATATCCACTATCAGAAACAATAATAGGCTGGGCAGCACCTCCTACTGGAGAACTGATCTATCTACAGCTATTCATTTGGTCTCCCATCCAAGGTTTTAATCAAGCCCGACCTAGCTTAGCTTTGATGCTGACTACTACCAATGCACAAGTTTTGGTTTATTCCAAATGCAATCTGCAAGTAGAGTATTAATATGTTTGATTCACGTTTCCATCACAGCCAAAAATCGAATTAAAGAATTGGACTAAATCAAATAAAACATTATTTAAGATGCGTTTAAAGTGTGATTAGATTAGATTTGATCCTATTGTGTTACTTAGATGTTTGGTTGAGATGGAGACATGACTCTAATATATCAATTATTCATTTGTAGACAAACTGGATATTGAATTGTGTTTGGTTGTCAATGCAACCAAATATCAACATTTGAAATAGATTTATCTTCTGCTTGGATATTTGGTTCCATCTGTACAACTTACTGTCACGACTTCCGCCGAAGTCGGTCCCTCTCCTTGTTCGGGCGGCGTTCGGCGGTCAACGTCACCGACCTTCTAGCCGATCCACTTTTCATTTGTTTTGTCTTTGCTTTACACACCTGTCACGGCTGTCGAAAGGATCGGATCGGACCTGGTCTGGCCCTCTACCAGTTAATCTCTGAACCTGTCACGGCTGTCGAAAGGATCAGACCAAAGTGCAGCGTGGTTGTAGTTCCACATTTATTTATTCCGTGAAACGTTGCGATACACAAATAACTACAATAACAAAAACAACAAACCGTGACGCAGAGAGAAATAAACACTACTCAAAAGATAATCACCCACAAAACCCAGGAAGAAAAACACCTACTTAAATATGATCTCCAATTAGAGGCAACGAGGACCAGCTGCCTCCAATTGGAGATCAACCCAAAAAACCCAACATAGAAAAAAAAACAACTAGAACTTAAACATAGAAATAGAAGACATAGAAAAACACAAAACACCCCCTGTCACGCCCTGACCTACTCTACCATAGAAAATCACATCTTACTATGGTCAGGACGTGACAACACCTGGTTTCAATTCCCCAATTACATGTTCATTATTTAACCCTCTGTTTTCCCCATGGTTTTTGTCCTTTATTGTGGGCTCGGTATTACGACATGTTATTGGAATATTTGAGTAAAGTTACTTGTGTTACTCATCTCTGCTGTCCTGCGCCTGACTCCTCTGCACCAGCTACACCCAGACCACTACACTTACTTAGTCTGGCTTTAATTACAGTTTGTCAACAAGTGAATCATTTATATGTTGGATTCACGTCGCCATCTCAACCAAAAATGTAAGTTAAAGAATGTAACTAAATCTAATCTAGTCAAACTTGAAATGCACTTTAAATAAAGTTTGATCTGATTTAGTCCTATTCTTTAACTTAGAGTCTTGGTTGAGATGGAGACGTGAACATCAACATATCAATTATTCATTTGTAAACAAACTGGAATTAAAACTGGAGTAAATCAGTGGCACAAAAGATACTTATCCTTGGTTGAAAACCTGGGAATTCAACAAACTTGTGGTTGTCATTTTGAGTGGATGAATAAAGTTTGAAATCTCATTGATCAACATCTCAACCAAATATTACCCAAATGTTCATGTTGAAATGACGTGGTCTGCCCAGTCGGAGGCTTAGAGAGTTATTGGAAAATATTGCTCACCACAAAACAAGGGAATTATTTCCCACCTGCATCTGGCGTGGCTGTATTGGAGCCAAGGTGTGATGTACTCTATGACTGGGACATATGAACCTCAGGTTGATTCATGCCTGGTTGGGTAACAGAGGGCTAGCGTGTTCTTGCCTGCAGCAGGAGGAAGGACTAAGAGAGGGCTATAGCGCAGCAGGGTTGGGGTCAATTCCATTTCAATTTAGTCAGTTCAGGAAGTAGGCCTAAACTGAAATTCAAATTTTCCTAATTGAAAAGCAATGACCTTAATCTTACAGGGCAGCCTTAGCCCCAGAGCTTTCCTCTGATCCTTTCCTTTAACCATACCCACATGTACATACTACCTCAATAAGCCTGACTAACCGGTGTCTGTATATAGCCTTGCTACTCTTATTTTCAAATGTCTTTTTACTGTTGTTTTATTTCTTTACTTAAACACACACACACACACCTTTTTTTTGCACTATTGGTTAGAGCCTGTAAGTAAGCATTTCACTGTAAGGTCTACACCTGTTGTATTCGGCGCACGTGACAAATAAACTTTGATTTGATTTGATCCACACAGGGCAAAGGTTACACAGGATGTACATGCATGTTCATATCGTGAATCTGCCAGTTCATGAAAGAAGCCGCTATGACCACAGTGCAGTGTGAGTGAATAAAGACGTCTGGCACTCGGGGGAAACGGAGTCATTACTTTCCAGCTGCTGTAATCTCAAGGAGGTGGTGTTTCAGCCACAAAGCCTTCTTCAGCATCAGTCAGCATAAACACGTGGTCATGTAGGTCTCATCAGACAGAGCCCTGTATGTTACAGGCACCATGTTAAGGTCTTTTTACAGTGAGAAATACAGAAGCCCTAATCCTGAGGGAGTCCTCCTCGTTTCTACATGTGCCCTGTCTTCTCAGTTTAGGCCTCTTCTTTTCATCACAAAGCATCACAAGCTGCTCTGGTTATACTGTGGTTGTACTGTGTTTATACTGTGGTTATACTGTGGTTGTACTGTGTTTATACTGTGGTTGTACTGTGGTTGTACTGTGTTTATACTGTGGTTGTACTGTGTTTATACTGTGGTTGTACTGTGGTTGTACTGTGGTTATACTGTGGTTGTACTGTGTTTATACTGTGGTTGTACTGTGGTTGTATGTGGTTATACTGTGGTTATACTGTGGTTGTACTGTGTTTATACTGTGGTTGTATGTGGTTATACTGTGGTTATACTGTGTTTATACTGTGGTTATACTGTGGTTGTACTGTGTTTATACTGTGGTTGTACTGTGTTTATACTGTGGTTGTACTGTGGTTGTACTGTGGTTGTACTGTGGTTGTATGTGGTTATACTGTGGTTATACTGTGTTTATACTGTGGTTGTACTGTGGTTGTACTGTGTTTATACTGTGGTTATACTGTGGTTATACTGTGGTTGTACTGTGGTTATACTGTGGTTGTACTGTGTTTATACTGTGGTTGTACTGTGGTTGTATGTGTACTGTGGTTGTACTTTGTTTATACTGTGGTTATACTGTGGTTATACTGTGGTTGTACTGTGGTTATACTGTGGTTATACTGTGGTTATACTGTGGTTGTACTGTGGTTGTACTGTGGTTGTACTGTGTTTATACTGTGGTTGTACTGTGGTTGTACTGTGGTTGTATGTGGTTTATACTGTGGTTGTACTGTGGTTGTATGTGGTTATACTGTGGTTGTACTGTGTTTATACTGTGGTTGTACTGTGGTTGTACTGTGTTTATACTGTGGTTGTACTGTGGTTGTATGTGGTTGTACTGTGGTTGTCCTGTGGTTGTATATATGTGTACTGTGGTTGTATGTGTGTGTACTGTGGTTGTATGTGTGTGTACTGTGGTTGTATGTGTGTGTACTGTGGTTGTATGTGTGTGTACTGTGTGCGTACTGTGCGTGTGTATCCATGTAAATGTGTGAAGTCCAATAGCAAAAATCAAAGCCACATTTCCATTCTCCTCTCTTAACACAGCTGGAGGCCAACAGCAGTGGCGACCAACGGTGGAGGGGAAATTACATGTGCAAGTGCATGCATTAATTCACTCTAATTTAGTATAACAAACACCTACTTTAATTACACTGCGAAAGGTTTAACAGTGGAACCACCAGATTAGATTAAAAGGAAGGGCAAGAGAGGGAGAGAGAGAGAGAGAAGCCATTCCCATGTGCTATTCTGCTAGTGTATTCTCTGTGAAAAATGTGGAGCCAGCTCGTAGGCCATATACAGTATTTTGTTCTCTGCGCCCCTGGAAGCCCCATCCCTCATGCTGGTTGTTCTCTGCGCCCCTGGAAGCCCCATCCCTCATGCTGGTTGTTCTCTGCGCCCCTGGCAGCCCCATCCCTCATGCTGGTTGTTCTCTGCGCCCCTGGAAGCCCCATCCCTTATGCTGGTTGTTCTCTGTGCCCCTGGAAGCCCCATCCCTCATGCTGGTTGTTCTCTGCGCCCCTGGAAGCCCCATCCCTAATGCTGGTTGTTCTCTGCGCCCCTGGAAGCCCCATCCCTCATGCTGGTTGTTCTCTGCGCCCCTGGAAGCCCCATCACTGATGCTGGTTGTTCTCTGTGCCCCTGGAAGCCCCATCCCTCATGCTGGTTGTTCTCTGCGCCCCTGGAAGCCCCATCCCTCATGCTGGTTGTTCTCTGCGCCCCTGGAAGCCCCATCCCTCATGCTGGTTGTTCTCTGCGCCCCTGGAAGCCCCATCCCTCATGCTGGTTGTTCTCTGCGCCCCTGGAAGCCCCATCCCTCATGCTGGTTGTTCTCTGCGCCCCTGGAAGCCCCATCACTGATGCTGGTTGTTCTCTGTGCCCCTGGAAGCCCCATCCCTCATGCTGGTTGTTCTCTGCGCCCCTGGAAGTCCCATCCCTCATGCTGGTTGTTCTCTGCGCCCCTGGAAGCCCCATCCCTCATGCTGGTTGTTCTCTGCGCCCCTGGAAGCCCCATTCCTCATGCTGGTTGTTCTCTGTGCCCCTGGAAGCCCCATCCCTCACGCTGGTTGTTCTCTGCGCCCCTGGAAGCCCCATCCCTCACGCTGGTTGTTCTCTGCGCCCCTGGAAGCCCCATCCCTCATGCTGGTTGTTCTCTGCGCCCCTGGAAGCCCCATCCCTCATGCTGGTTCTTCTCTGCGCCCCTGGAAGCCCCATCCCTCATGCTGGTTGTTCTCTGCGCCCCTGGAAGCCCCATCCCTCATGCTGGTTGTTCTCTGCGCCCCTGGAAGCCCCATCCCTCATGCTGGTTGTTCTCTGCGCCCCTGGAAGCCCCATCCCTTATGCTGGTTTCAATTCCACAACCTTTCAGATCACAGCATAATGAGGCAAAATGGCTCGCACATTATGCCCCGAGTCCACAAATCATTTTTCCACCCAACCAATTTACTCTCATGATTAAACCAGAGTCAGAGAGGGGAGCCAGGCAATGCCGTATTTTGGAGTGTGTGTGTTTAAACCACAGGTCTGGGGAGCTGTCCAGTGTGTGTGTGTGTGTGTGTGTGTGTGTGTGTGTGTGTGTGTGTGTGTGTGTGTGTGTGTGTGTGTGTGTGTGTGATACTGCCTTGATGCGAGTGTGGGGGCACAGAAACACGACCCGGTGCTGGAGCCATTAGCTGTTCTATTAAATCTCAGGGGAGTTGAAAAGACGAGCTTTAACGGTAGGTATTTCCTGGCTCTTGATCTTGGAAGGCAGAACTCATTTCTGCCGGTGGGGGATCAGCCTTCATAACAAGTTTCAGTTTGATGCCAACAGTTTATTATAAAATTGAATCTATGATGTATATGCTTTGGGGGGAGGGGATAGAGAGAGAGAAAGACAAGGACCACTAGTGCATTAGTTTGAGGTGAGAGTGGGTGTCTGGTTGGAGAGGACTCAGAGGTCCACAGCCAAAAGCTTTCTCAGCCATTCGTTATATCCCCTCTCCCCCTCTCCACTCCCCTCTCCCCCTCTCCACTCCCATCCCCTCTCTCCACTCCCCTCTCCACTCCCCTCCCCACTCCCCACTCCCCTCTCCCCCTCTCCACTCCCATCCCCTCTCTCCACTCCCCTCTCCCCACTCCACTCTCCCCTTCTCCACTCCCCTCTCCCCCTCTCCACTACCCTCTCCACTACCCTCTCCCCCTCTCCTCTCCCCTCTGGACTATTTCCACTATTCTCTCCCCCCTCCACTCCCCTCTCTCCTCTCCCCACTCCCCCTCTCCACTCCCCTCTCCCCACTCCACTCTTCCCCTCTCCACCTCTCCTCTCCCCTCTGCACTCTTTCCACTATTCTCTCCCCCCTCCACTCCCCTCTCCACTCCCCTCTCCACTCCCCTCTCTCCTCTCTCCTCTCCCCTATCCCCACTCCCACTCCCCACTCTCCTATCCCCACTCCCCCTCTCCACTCTCCTATCCCCTCCCCCCCTCCTATCCCCACTCCCCCTCTCCACTATTCCCTATCCCCTCCCCCCCTCCTATCCCCACTCCCCCTCTCCACTCCCCTCTCTCCTCTCCCCCTCCACTATTCCCACTCCCCCTCTCCTATCCCCTATCCCCCTCCCCACTCTCCTATCCCCTATCCCCCTCCCCCTCTCCCCTATCCCCACTCACCTCTCCCCCTCCACTCTCCTATCCCCTCTCCCCATCCCCACTCCCCCTCCCCTCTTTCTTCATTCAACTCCTCTCCTCCCTTCACTCCCACACAGGGAGAAAGAGGTTGAAACAGGGTGAAAGAGTGTGAAACAGGGAGAAAGAGTGTGAAACAGGGAGAAAGAGGGTGAAACAGGGAGAAAGAGTGTGAAACAGGGAGAAAGAGGGTGAAACAGGGAGAAAGAGTGTGAAACAGGGAGAAAGAGGGTGAAACAGGGAGAAATAGTGTGAAACAGGGGGAAACAGGGTGAAAGAGGGTGAAACAGGGTGAAAGAGTGTGAAACGGAGAAATAGTGTGAAACAGGGGGAAAGAGGGTGAAACAGGGTGAAAGAGGGTGAAACAGGGTGAAACAGGGTGAAAGAGGGAGAAAGAGGGTAAAACAGGGTGAAACAGGGTGAAAGAGTGTGAAACAGGGAGAAAGAGGGTAAAACAGGGTGAAACAGGGTGAAAGAGTGTGAAACAGGGAGAAAGAGTGTGAAACAGGGAGAAAGAGGGTGAAACAGGGTGAAAGTGTGAAACAGGAAGAAAGAGGGTGAAACAGGGTGAAACAGGGTGAAAGAGGGAGAAAGAGAGTGAAACAGGGAGAAAGAGTGTGAAACAGGGAGAAAGTGTGAAACAGGAAGAAAGAGGGTGAAACAGGGTGAAACAGGGTGAAAGAGGGAGAAAGAGAGTGAAACAGGGAGAAAGAGTGTGAAACATGGGGAAACAGGGTGAAAGAGGGTGAAACAGTGTGAAACAGGGAGAAAGAGGGTGAAACAGGGAGAAAGAGTGTGAAAGTGTCTGTATGAATCTTGTGTTGTTCTCTGGTTTCTTTTTGGAGCCTCTCAGAGCTCCTAAGCTTGAGGAGGTAGTTTGGAGGTGGTATTGACTGTGAGGAAAACAGGATGTGAGCTTTTAAGACCACACTAAAAGGAGTTTATGGCGGAGGGGAGACATTGTTCAGGCGTGTTCCTAGCCTTGTATACAAGGGGAACGTTGAAACACCCCAGTGGTTAAGATGTGAGGGGAAATTTATTGGACTCACATGGGTGACATTTTTTTGTCAAACCTAATAGCAATTTGCTCCTCATTCAGGCTGACTGCTCCAGGGAAAAGGCATAATGAGTACCAAAGTAATTCTGCTAAAGTGTTGTGATATTTGGGTGATATTTTTTATGGAGCACGTCCTTGATAGTAACTTGTTGAGCAATATTTCAAAGGGATACTTATGTGTAGAGGTCAAACAAATCTTTTGATTATACCTCACAATAGCCTAGTCACAGTCATTATCACACAATTTGTGGTGTGGTGCATGACTTCTCCACCATGTCAATAAAAAACTAAACCGTTCCTTGCAACTATGTAAGTGGTGATCTTTGGTTCCGCAGGCAGGTCTTCAGGCCTGCAGCCAGGTCAGTGTTTGACACCTCTGGGGCCAAAGGTTGCATGTTGAAATCCAGCGACAGAAAGTTGATTTTTAGATTTTTGTTTTAAGCCTATGCCTATCCCAAATCTTGACCCTTACCTTAACCATTCGGCCCTAATGCCTAACCTTTAAGAGTTCAGAGATGGGGATGGGCACAAGAACCTGCCTCTGGTGTCAAAGGTTACATGTTTGAATCAGCTATAAAAAGTAGTTTTTGAGATTTTTGTTTTAAGCCTATCCCAAACCTTAACCCTTACTTTAACCATTCTGAGTTAACCCTAACCCAAACCTTAACCATTCTGAGTTAACCCTAACCTTAAGATTTCAACGTTAATGCCTAAACTTAACCCCTAAATACTTTGAAATGTGACGTTTGGGAAACATGGACCAACGTCTATTTCTGAAGTGAGACAGTGAGAGCTTGTTGGGCTGCAGCAGCACAGTGGTGTGAAAGCCTCCACTAACATCACTCTGTATGAAGCTCGGTATAGGGAACGCATGGGAAACAGCAGCCGGACTCATTTGAAGCAAGTTGATGGATTTTATGAACTAAGCTGTGAAATATGACTTTAATAATAGTTACAAATGGCACGTAGCACAGCAGTCTGGGCCTGGAGCAGGGAGGGACGTGTCATGGAGGGATTCGGAGGAATAGTATGGTGTGTGGAAATAAAAAAAAAGCCTGATTCATTCCTCCACCCAGTCCCACCAGCACCGCACCGCCACCTTGGCAAGGCCTGTTAATGAAATGTGAAAATATTTGTGGCTCGTCGACTATGGGCACGGCTAAACCCTGCTCCATAAACTCATGATTAAACTACTGTCCCCGCAGTGTGGGCCTAATTCTATAAAGATACTCTGCTTTGCTTTGGTGGTAGGCGGCCTCGCTGCGTTAGAGCCCAGAGACGAGCAGACAGACGGAGACACAGGGTGCCAACGACCAACCGCGTCTGTAGGAGAGATTTAACGGGTACCGCGGGCGACACAAGGCTTTTCCCCACTCTTTCCCACTTTTGCTTCACCAGACCTGCGGTTAGATTTTAAAAGACCCCAAATAAGAAACTGAAGTTAAAAGTGGAGGCTGTGATATGTGTTTTTATTGTTTTTATTGACACTATATTTAGAAAGTGTGAGAGACCAAGAATATTGTCATGCAAAATTGCACTGACATTTATCCATGACATTACAGTTAGGCACCGATGATATGTTTTATGTTTCAGTAATAAAAAAAAACGAGATTAATTTGATTTATTAATACATTTGGAAAACCCACAAATATTAAAATATTACCTCAAAATATAAATTTCCTTCAGAAAAATCAGTCTCACTGTAGCATATACTCTTGTGAATTTTGTCAAATTTCTTTCAATGATTCTTGTGAAGACAATTGCAAAACTGTACTGTATACAATATGTCTGTTTAAACACACAGCACAGTATCTGTCTGTGCATGAGACTGCACACATAAACTGCACACATTTTCAATGAGAAACTAGAATTGAAGGACTCCACCACTGGCAGTCAGTGGGAAAGAGTTAAGGGATGTTGTTCATTGTCACATGACATTACGAATACAGACAGAACCTGATACCCCCCCGCCCCCTCTTTTCTCCCCAAAACTCCCCCAGCCCCCCAGCTCTCAGCTAGAACCCCCAACCCTACACATCTTGTCTGCAGATGTGGCGAAACCACAAACACTTCAAAGTGCCTCCCCTCAGACCAGCACCATACCCTGACGCCAACTGTAAATGTCCTGGACACGGCGCACGGAAAATATTAATCCCCCTCGACTCTCTCTGCTTGCAACGTTCAGACAGACATCTAAAAAACCCACAAACCCCCACAAAAACACTTAATGAGTCATCATCCTGCACCGTACAATTCAGGCAACCACGGCAACAAAGGAAGTAGTCATCTCTGTTGTTGTCCGCAGGATAGTTACCCTCTCCAGTCATCACATTATCAGACGCTTACCTGGCTGGCCTAATGAAGGGGAACCATGTTGAGCTACAGAAACCTGACGGCTGGTTGATATTACACCAATTGGTTATGAGAGTGAATTAAAGAGAGATCTAGGGAGAGAGAATTAGAAGTGAACAAAAATATGGGAATCAGAGTCAGACAGGGAAAAGGAGAGAAAGAGAGATGGAGGAGGGAGGGCGAGAGATATAAAGAAACAGGACTTTCCAGATGGATGTGTTTGTGAATTGTTTTAGGAGAGAGGGTCTCAAGGCCTTTTCCTCCAAAACCTCCCATGACTCTGTCAGATAATTGTATAATTGCTTGGGGCCCCTAAATAGCTCAATCACACAGAGCTATACTGTAGAGAGTGGTGGGCGGGAGCCCCCTGCTCCCCTCCCCCTGTTCCCCTCCCCCTGTTCCCCTGAGCTCGCTGTGTTTCTCATGGAAGATGAAATACACTCTGTTTCTCCCAAGTGGTTCTGGGAAAGGGGAAATGTGGCAACGTCTCCTCTGATTGGCCATTCTGGAGAACTCTGTCCTCCAGCTAAGCAAGGAAAATAATATCCCCTCTCTCTCACCACCGGCCAAACCATCGCAACGGGAGGATGAGGTCGGGGAAGAGGAGAGATGGAGAGAGAAGAATGAAGCTCTCTCATTTAAAGACTGGTGCTATTTGACAGCTGAAAGCTTTTGTTCTGTGAAAAGGGTTGCCAGACATTGTATCCCACTGTGAGTGTTTTTCATGGATGATCCTCATGTTGAGGCTTTATATGACAGTTTGTTCCACCCCTGGGGAGCAGTGGTCAGGATAAGGTCCAAAACTATGATCCATTATTACTCTGTGTTCTTCACACACATACACGTATGCACACAGCACACGCATGCACGCACACAGACACAAATTGATTGGCTGAACTCAGGGACTGAGTGAGAGGGACTCTGGGCTAATGTGCGCGTGCAGGCGTGAGTGTGTGTGTGTGGCTGTGCATGTGTGGGTGCTCGGCTCGTGTGCTTTGGAATAGTTGGAGGTGTGTGTGTGTGTGTGTGTGTGTGTGTGTGTGTGTGTGTGTGTGTGTGTGTGTGTGTGTGTGTGTGTGTGTGTGTGTGGCAGTCCTCCAGGAGTTGGATGGATGAGGTGTGAGCCTAGCTTTATTCTCCTGGCCGTGACAGAGGAGCAGCCAAGGCTGTTTCCCTCTCTCACCATCTCTCATGCTGACTGAGTGAGCAGAGGAGACAAACAGTGACTTAACCTCATTAGCTACAAAAACTACTCTGTGGATTTGTTTTCAATTAGTCTAATTTAAGCCCCATCCAAATGTACACATCCCCATATTGGATAAGAGGGGTCTGCTCTGCCTGAGTGTGATAGTAAATGTTTTGGAATAGAGACACAATTATAATCCTGTCATATGCCATGTTTGCATGGTAGAAAACTGCATTGAGGTATTTAATCTGTTTAATCTATTGCGGTATTTCAACTCTTTCCCATTGTCGTATAAACTCATAGAACAGTGTGCGGTTTGGTTGAAACCTACTGCTCCCACCAGGGAGACTCAATGTCTTATTCCCTTGTGAAAAAACAGGATTCAAATGCTTTGAATCTGAACCTAAGTGTATGCATGGACAGAAGTTTCTAAACAAAGACAATGTCTAAACATTACTATGGAAGGTTCAACTGAATGCCAGTCAACTTCAGTGTAGTGTATGTCATTATGTCTGTATGTCATTATGTCTGCATATCATTATGTCTGCATGTCATTATGTCTGTTTGTCATTATGTCTGTATGTCATTATGTCTGTATGTCATTATGTCTGTATGTCATTATGTCTGTATGTCTGTATGTCTGTTTGTCTGCATGTCATTATGTCATTATGTCATTATGTCTGCATGTCTGTATGTCTGTATGTCTCTATGTCTGCATGTCATTATGTCTGCATGTCAATATGTCTGCATGTCATTATGTCTGTATGTCATTATGTCTGTATGTCTGTATGTCTGTATGTCTGCATGTCTCTATGCCTGCATGTCATTATGTCTGTATGTCTGTATGTCTCTGTCTCTATGTCTGCATGTCATTATGTCTGTATGTCTGCATGTCATTATGTCTGTATGTCTGTATGTCTCTGTCTCTAAGTCTGCATGTCATTATGTCATTATGTCTGCATGTCATTATGTCTGCATGTCTGTATGTCTGTATGTCTCTATGTCTGCATGTCTCTATGTCTGCATGTCTCTATGTCTGCATGTCTCTGTCTCTATGTCATTATGTCATTATGTCTGTATGTCTGCATGTCATTATGTCTGCATGTCATTATGTCTGCATGTCATTATGTCTGTATGTCATTATGGCTGTATGTCATTATGTCTGTATGTCTGTATGTCTGTATGTCTGCATGTCATTATGTCTGTATGTCTGCATGTCATGATGTCTCTATGTCTCTATGTCTGCATGTCATAATGTCTGTATGTATGTCTGTATGTCTGTATGTATGTCTGTATGTCTGTATGTCTGCAAGTCTGCTAAATGACTTAAATGTAAATGTAAATGTCATTATGTCTGTATGTTTGTATGTCATTATGTCATTATGTCTGCATGTCTGTATGTCATTATGTTATTGTCTGTATGTCTGTATGTCATTATGTATGTCTGTATGTCATTATGTATGTCTGTATGTCATTATGTATGTCTGTATGACTGTATGTCATTATGTATGTCATTATGTCATTATGTTATTGTCTGTTTGTCTGTATGTCATTATGTCTGTATGTCATTATGTATGTCTGTATGTCTGTATGTCATTATGCATGTCTGTATGTCATTATGCATGTCTGTATGTCTGTTTGTCTGTGTCTGTATGTCTGTGTGTCTGTATGTCATTATGTATGTCTGTATGTCTGTCTGCATGTCTGCATGTCTGTTTGTCTGTATGTCATTATGTCTGTATGTCTGCTAAATGACTTAAATGTAAATGTAAGTGTCATTATGTCTGTATGTCTGTATGTCATTATGTCATTATGTCTGTATGTCTGTATGTCATTATGTTATTGTCTGTTTGTCTGTATGTCATTATGTCTGTTTGTTTGTATGTCATTATGTATGTCTGTATGTCTGTTTGTCTGTTTGTCTGTATGTCTGTATGTCATTATGTATGTCTGTATGTCTGTGTGTCTGTATGTCTGTATGTCATTATGTCTGTATGTGTGTATGTCTGCATGTCATTATGTCTGTATGTCTGCATGTCATTATGTCTGTATGTCTGCTAAATGACTTAAATGTAAATGTAAATGTCATTATGTCTGTATGTCTGCATGTCATTATGTTATTGTCTGTATGTCTGTATGTCATTATGTCATTATGTATGTCTGTATGTCATTATGTATGTCTGTATGTCTGTATGTCATTATGTATGTCTGTATGACTGTTTGTCTGTATGACTGTTTGTCTGTATGTCTGTATGTCTGTATGTCATTATGTCATTATGTTATTGTCTGTTTGTCTGTATGTCATTATGTCTGTATGTCTGTATGTCATTATGTATGTCTGTATGTCTGTCATCATGCATGTCTGTATGTCTGTTTGTCTGTTTGTATGTCTGTATGTCATTATGTATGTCTGTATGTCTGTGTGTCTGTGTGTCTGTATGTCATTATGTCTGTATGTCTGTATGTCTGTATGTCTGTATGTCTGTCATTATGTCATTATGTCTGTATGTCTGCATGTCATTATGTCTGCATGTCATTATGTCTGTATGTCTGCATGTCATTATGTCTGCATGTCAATATGTCTGCATGTCATTATGTCTGCATGTCATTATGTCTGCATGTCATTATGTCTGCATGTCTGTATGTCTGTATGTCTCTATGTCTGCATGTCTCTATGTCTGCATGTCTCTATGTCTGCATGTCTCTGTCTCTATGTCATTATGTCATTATGTCTGTATGTCTGCATGTCATTATGTCTGCATGTCATTATGTCTGCATGTCATTATGTCTGTATGTCATTATGGCTGTATGTCATTATGTCTGTATGTCTGTATGTCTGTATGTCTGCATGTCATTATGTCTGTATGTCTGCATGTCATGATGTCTCTATGTCTCTATGTCTGCATGTCATAATGTCTGTATGTATGTCTGTATGTCTGTATGTATGTCTGTATGTCTGTATGTCTGCAAGTCTGCTAAATGACTTAAATGTAAATGTAAATGTCATTATGTCTGTATGTTTGTATGTCATTATGTCATTATGTCTGCATGTCTGTATGTCATTATGTTATTGTCTGTATGTCTGTATGTCATTATGTATGTCTGTATGTCATTATGTATGTCTGTATGTCATTATGTATGTCTGTATGACTGTATGTCATTATGTATGTCATTATGTCATTATGTTATTGTCTGTTTGTCTGTATGTCATTATGTCTGTATGTCATTATGTATGTCTGTATGTCTGTATGTCATTATGCATGTCTGTATGTCATTATGCATGTCTGTATGTCTGTTTGTCTGTGTCTGTATGTCTGTGTGTCTGTATGTCATTATGTATGTCTGTATGTCTGTCTGCATGTCTGCATGTCTGTTTGTCTGTATGTCATTATGTCTGTATGTCTGCTAAATGACTTAAATGTAAATGTAAGTGTCATTATGTCTGTATGTCTGTATGTCATTATGTCATTATGTCTGTATGTCTGTATGTCATTATGTTATTGTCTGTTTGTCTGTATGTCATTATGTCTGTTTGTCTGTATGTCATTATGTATGTCTGTATGTCTGTTTGTCTGTTTGTCTGTATGTCTGTATGTCATTATGTATGTCTGTATGTCTGTGTGTCTGTATGTCTGTATGTCATTATGTCTGTATGTGTGTATGTCTGCATGTCATTATGTCTGTATGTCTGCATGTCATTATGTCTGTATGTCTGCTAAATGACTTAAATGTAAATGTAAATGTCATTATGTCTGTATGTCTGTATGTCTGCATGTCATTATGTTATTGTCTGTATGTCTGTATGTCATTATGTCATTATGTATGTCTGTATGTCATTATGTATGTCTGTATGTCTGTATGTCATTATGTATGTCTGTATGACTGTTTGTCTGTATGACTGTTTGTCTGTATGTCTGTATGTCTGTATGTCATTATGTTATTGTCTGTTTGTCTGTATGTCATTATGTCTGTATGTCTGTATGTCATTATGTATGTCTGTATGTCTGTCATCATGCATGTCTGTATGTCTGTTTGTCTGTTTGTATGTCTGTATGTCATTATGTATGTCTGTATGTCTGTGTGTCTGTGTGTCTGTATGTCATTATGTCTGTATGTCTGTATGTCTGTATGTCTGTATGTCTGTCATTATGTCATTATGTCTGTATGTCTGCATGTCATTATGTCTGCATGTCATTATGTCTGTATGTCTGCATGTCATTATGTCTGCATGTCAATATGTCTGCATGTCATTATGTCTGCATGTCATTATGTCTGCATGTCATTATGTCTGCATGTCATTATGTCTGTTTGTATGTCTGCATGTCATTATATCTGTATGTCATTATGTCTGTTTGTCTGCATGTCTGTATGTCATTATGTCTGTATGTCATTATGTCATTATGCCTGTTTGTCTGCATGTCTGTATGTGTGTATGTCTGCATGTCATTATGTCTGTTTGTCTGTATGTCTGTATGTCTGTTTGTCATTATGTCATTATGTCAGTATGTCTGTATGTCTGCATGTCATTATGTCTGTTTGTCTGCATGTCATTATGTCTGTATGTCTGCATGTCATTATGTCTGCATGTCATTATGTCTGTATGTCTGCATGTCATTATGTTTGCATGTCATTATGTCTGCATGTCATTATGTCTGCATGTCATTATGTCTGTTTGTCTGCATGTCATTATGTCTGTTTGTCTGCATGTCATTATGTCTGTATGTCTGCATGTCATTATGTCTGCATGTCATTATGTCTGTATGTCTGCATGTCATTATGTTTGCATGTCATTATGTCTGCATGTCATTATGTCTGCATGTCATTATGTCTGTTTGTCTGCATGTCATTATGTCTGCATGTAATTATGTCTGCATGTCATTATGTCTGCATGTCATTATGTCTGTTTGTATGTCTGCATGTCATTATATCTGTATGTCATTATGTCTGTTTGTCTGCATGTCTGTATGTCATTATGTCTGTATGTCATTATGTCATTATGCCTGTTTGTCTGCATGTCTGTATGTGTGTTTGTCTGCATGTCTGTATGTGTGTATGTCTGTATGTCATTATGTCTGTTTGTGTGTATGTCTGTATGTCATTATGTCTGTATATCTGTATGTCATTATGTCTGTATGCCTGTTTGTCTGCATGTCTGTATGTCTGCATGTTATTATGTCTGTATGTCTGTATGTCATTATGTCTGTTTGTCTGTGAGAGTTTGTGTGGATGATATGGCCTTGAACATTTCAAAGCCAGCTACAGATTCTCCAGTTGTGAGTGAAAGTGGGAGCAGATGTTTTTATTTTTCACTCATAAGGCATTTCACACACTTGCTTCGGTAAAGATGTGTATGTGTGTAGTATGTGTCTGTCTGTGTATGTGTCTGTCTGTGTACGTGTGTAGTAGTATGTGTCTGTCTGTGTACGTGTCTGTCTGTGTATGTGTCTGTCTGTGTATGTGTGTAGTATGTGTCTGTCTGTGTATGTGTCTGTCTGTGTACGTGTGTAGTAGTATGTGTCTGTCTGTGTACGTGTGTAGTATGTGTCTGTCTGTGTACGTATGTGATATGTGTCTGTCTGTGTACGTGTGTAGTATGTGTCTGTCTGTGTATGTGTCTATTATGTGTCTGTCTGTGTACGTATGTGATATGTGTCTGTCTGTGTACGTGTGTAGTATGTGTCTGTCTGTGTACGTGTGTAGTATGTGTCTGTCTGGGTACGTGTGTAGTAGTATGTGTCTGTCTGTGTACGTGTGTAGTATGTGTCTGTCTGGGTACGTGTGTAGTATGTGTCTGTCTGGGTATGTGTCTAGTATGTGTCTGTCTGTGTATGTGTGTAGTATGTGTCTGTCTGTGTATGTGTGTAGTATGTGTCTGTCTGTGTATGTGTGTAGTATGTGTCTGTCTGGGTACGTGTGTAGTATGTGTCTGTCTGGGTATGTGTGTAGTAGTATGTGTCTGTCTGTGTATGTGTGACAGAGAAAGTGTGTGTGTGTTATGGGTCGCATGTGGTAGGCTGAGTCACTATGCATTGACTTAACTTGTTCCTGAGTCTATCAAATACAACACACACACACACACATACACACACACACCCTTAAAGTATCAATTATGTCCATTAATTATCAAGGCCATGACTTTGATTTAATCACTATGAATTCAAGCTTGTTCTGCTCCTAAAATTCAATGAAAATGAAGACAGATGCTTTTAATTCTCTGCCCCTACACGTCAACAGAAATAAAGCAAAAACACATTCCTTTTGGCTGTGTTGGCTGTCTGTGACTCTGTGTTGGCTGTCTGTGACTCTGTGTTGGCTTTCTATGATTGTGTGTGTGTGTGTGTGTGTGTGTGTGTGTGTGTGTGTGTGTGTGTGTGTGTGTGTGTGTGTGTGTGTGTGTGTGTGTGTGTGTGTGCGCATCTATGGTTGTGTGTGTGTGTGCGTGTGTATGTGTGCGTTTGTGTGTGTGTGTGTTCTATAACCTGTACTCAAGTGTCCTACACCCTAAACAAGAGGAGAGTCGGTGTCTGGGTCAAACCCAGAGGCTCCTTGCTAACGCAGTAAGGTGAGTAATGAGCTATGTCAGACACTGGCGGTTGACTGACGTTTTCCACTGGAACCTCCCTTAGCGCTGACGGCTACATGCTAACGACAGCAACATGCTAATGATGGCGTGTCTGACAGCCCTAATGAGGCAGCTGATGAGATGATTGGCCCATTGGCCACCCACTGGTACCCCTACAGGAAGAGCTGGTCTGACCACTGAGGCGGGTTACTGTAACTGTACTGTTGGGTAGAGACACAGACAGTATCTAGATACACTGAGTGTACAAAACATTTTAAGGACACCTTTCTAATATTGAGTTGCAATAGAATCACACAGTTTCATAATGTCATCAATAGAATAATAAATCGGTGTTGGTCCTTCAGTAGATCTGGTGTCATTCACTCTCAACAGATAAGAGAACAATCCATATCATTCAGTATCAAGTCTAGTGATCATCAACCTGCACACCAAGTCTAGCGACCATCAACCTGCACACCAAGTCTAGCGACCATCAACCTGCACACCAAGTCTAGTGATCATCAACCTGCACACCAAGTCTAGCGACCATCAACCTGCACACCAAGTCTAGTGATCATCAACCTGCACACCAAGTCTAGTGATCATCAACCTGCACACCAAGTCTAGCGACCATCAACCTGCACACCAAGTCTAGTGATCATCAACCTGCACACCAAGTCTAGCGATCATCAACCTGCACACCAAGTCTAGCGATCATCAACCTGCACACCAAGTCTAGTGATCATCAACCTGCACACCAAGTCTAGTGATCATCAACCTGCACACCAAGTCTAGCGACCATCAACCTGCACACCAAGTCTAGTGATCATCAACCTGCACACCAAGTCTAGCGACCATCAACCTGCACACCAAGTCTAGTGATCATCAACCTGCACACCAAGTCTAGTGATCATCAACCTGCACACAAAGTCTAGTGATCATCAACCTGCACACCAAGTCTAGTGATCATCAACCTGCACACCAAGTCTAGTGATCATCAACCTGCACACCAAGTTTAGTGATCATCAACCTGCACACAAACGAGTGTAACAAATAGAACACTGGAAAGCATGTGTATTACAGAAAGGGAAAATACACTGAGTATATTCACCCTCTGAATGGCACACATACACAATCCATGTCTCAATTGTCTCAAGGCTTAAAAATCCTCCCTTCATCTACACTGTGTGAAGTGAATTTAACAAGTGACATCAATAAGGGATCATAGCTTTCACCTGGATTCACCTGGTCAGTCTATGTCATGGAAAGAGCAGGTGTTCATAATGTTTTGTACCCTCAGTATATGTCTCTGGTTAGGATCACAGATATAGATTCTAACCAGAGCAATTTCCATGTAGAATCCTTTGGTGTCTAGACTACTAGATAACTAAGACCTTCATCATTCAATCAATCAATCAATCAAATGTATTTATTAAATAATTTGTACATCAGCCGATGTCACAAAGTGTTATACAAAAACCAGCCTAAAACCCCAAACAGCAAGCAATGCAGACGTAGAAGCACGGTGGCTAGGAAAAACTCCCTAGAAAGGCAGGAACCTAGGAAGAAACCTAGAGAGGAACCAGGGTTTAAGGGGAGGCCAGTCCTCTTCTGGCTGTTTCTGGTGGAGATTATAACAGTACATGGCCAAGATGTTCAAACGTTCATAGATCCCTCATATAATTTCTATCCCAAAGTCATGAATCCAAACAGCAGTCGCATGTGTATGTTTGAGAAATTAGCTAGTGCCATTACCCAAAGCCTTTTTTTTAAATTTAGAGTGATTGCATCCCTCATTGAGGAGACTTAAAGTAGAGAGAAACACAAACAAAAACGGTATTAAAACACACTGTTTTACAGGACACACCCTTCATGTTACTGACACATTAAGGAAACCTTGCAGGCGCTCATAAAATAAAATGTCTTTCTCTCTCACTCATAAAATAAAACAACATTTACTCCTTCCACCAAAACACATAGGCAGCACTTTCCCCTGTGTGTTTTTCTGGGAAGTGTAATTAGATTCATAAAATAGTACTGTGTAGTAAATCACAGCCACTGTGTGCGTGTGCGCGTGTATGTGCGTTTGTATAATGGGCGTTGTTGTTCATGCCTGTGTATGTGTTTACGGTAATTGCCTGTATGTATGTGTATGTGGCTAAGGCGTGGGGTATAAAGGAATGGTAACAAAGGCATTAAATAAATGTTCCCCTAATCCACCAGGCATGGCTCCCACAGTATTACCTCTAGGGGTTGACTGGCTGGACTGTGGTGGTGGTGATGTGGTAGGCTAGATTGTGCCAGTTTCTGTTGTAATAAAGACATTAAAAAAACTCCCAATTAAACTATTTTTGGGCAATGGGGTTGGCGAGGTGGGGTGCTGGGGGTTTAGAGGGGGCATAGACATAAAGAGAGTTAGAATAAGGGGCCTGCTCACCGTTGCTCCCAGGCAGCCAGTGTTCCTGTGCCAGGGCACCTCTGTGTCGCTGATGGCTACAGTAATGTAATTACTAACACATGGTTATTAATGGGCTTACCAGAGACCTGTGGGATGGATAGAAGAGAAAGGGGGGATGATGAGAGAGAAAGAGAGAGGGTTGAAGAGAGTGATTAAAAAAAGTGAGTGAGTAAGGGAAGGAGTCAGTTGAGGTGCCCTTCCTGGTTGGTGTTGTGAGAGAGAGTAAGGGAAGGAGTCAGTTGAGGTGCCCTTCCTGGTTGGTGTTGTGAGAGAGAGTAAGGGAAGGAGTCAGTTGAGGTGCCCTTCCTGGTTGGTGTTGTGAGAGAGAGTAAGGGAAGGAGTCAGTTGAGGTGCCCTTCCTGGTTGGTGTTGTGAGAGAGAGTAAGGGAAGGAGTCAGTTGAGGTGCCCTTCCTGGTTGGTGTTGTGAGAGAGAGTAAGGGAAGGAGTCAGTTGAGGTGCCCTTCCTGGTTGGTGTTGTGAGAGTGAGTAAGGGAAGGAGTCAGTTGAGGTGCCCTTCCTGGTTGGTGTTGTGAGAGAGAGTAAGGGAAGGAGTCAGTTGAGGTGCCCTTCCTGGTTGGTGTTGTGAGAGAGAGTAAGGGAAGGAGTCAGTTGAGGTGCCCTTCCTGGTTGGTGTTGTGAGAGAGAGTAAGGGAAGGAGTCAGTTGAGGTGCCCTTCCTGGTTGGTGTTGTGAGAGAGAGTAAGGGAAGGAGTCAGTTGAGGTGCCCTTCCTGGTTGGTGTTGTGAGAGAGAGTAAGGGAAGGAGTCAGTTGAGGTGCCCTTCCTGGTTGGTGTTGTGAGAGAGAGTAAGGGAAGGAGTCAGTTGAGGTGCCCTTCCTGGTTGGTGTTGTGAGAGTGAGTAAGGGAAGGAGTCAGTTGAGGTGCCCTTCCTGGTTGGTGTTGGCCTGTACCCACAACTCTGTTGGCCTGTACCCACAACTCCTTAACACCCTGAGAGATCATGGAACAATGGGTACCATCTGACTGATGAGGGTTGATGGGAAAGAGGGGTGGATAGAACCATGCCAGCTTCTCCATGGCAATGGCTCTGTTTACATTTAGTGGGACATATAATGTGACACTCTCTCTTGATGTGGTGTAATGGTAATTATGTCAGAGTCTAACAGAGTCTGTAGTGGAGACGCTGCTTGAGAAAGCATCAGCACCAACAGACCAACGCTGATGAGAGGGCTTGGCCACTGTTTCAAAACGTGTCGGTGAATACATTTAGACGGCGGGCGTTAACAAAAACTCCTGCGGTGGCGACAGCACATACATTTACGAGGTTGTAACTCAAATTAGATAAACAAATGGCTAAAATCTAATTACTGAGCGACTCCTCCTCATCTTCTTCCACTAGGGTTTGTATTGCTGGAGGCCATGTTTAAGTACAGGACCATTTAACCTCCACAGTTTATATTCACGCAGACACACAGAGAAACCAGATCACAACCATGCAGGTAAAGAGGTCTATTTTTGGTTGTAAAAACAAGACTGAATAGCATGACGTCGCAAAAGAAGTCAGCATGATGTTGTTGCAATCAGTTTCTTCTGCTGATTTTGTGTCAGGGTTATGATCACGGGTCTATTTCACACAGTGAGTCAGCCTTAAATGTATCCAATCATTCCTGGTGTTTAGCAATCCTGTCACATAAACCAATCCCAGTGGAGCTAGACTATTGGGATCTACAATGATAATGTGAAACTAATCTACGCAATAAAGCACACATGTAAAGCTAATGATCAAAGAGCAGTCTGTGTGTGTTACTGGGTTCTCATGATTGAGACCACCATGTTGTCTGGGTCTCAGTATCAGCTGTGGTGATGTGGCTTGATGAAGGATTTGGGGCATCTGTCACCAAGAGCTTAATGAATCCTGATGTTCATAATCGGCCCCTACAAAACATGGAGTTTGGTTTTTAGTGGAATACCTCAGTGCTCGAGGACTGGATCTAATTAAGATAGTATTTCTCTCTCTCTGTACGTGTGCGTGTGTGTGTGTGTGTGTACAGTATATGCGTTTGTAATTTACTGGTTATATCCTCCCCAAAGTCATAGTCGCCTGATCTTATAATTCTCCATCTTTTTAGTCATTCATCCAATAAATTCCAGAATGCAACTTTTCCTGATTAGTTTAGAAGCCAGATAACAACTGTATCCAATCACAACAGATGTCTTGAGACCAAACAACATCACTGCCTGCCTTCCTACTTTTATACACGATTGTTTACAGGAATGTTTTCTATTAATCCATTTGGAATCACCCAAAGTGTACGACCTCTCATTTCAACCCACATTTGTCTTGTTTTAAAACCTCAGACTGTCTCCAAGAAGGATTTTAAATAATCAAATACATTTTATGTAATTGTTTATTTAGAACATAAAAAGCCCTACCAGACAAAAGGCTGTAAATTAAGGAGAGATTATAACAGGGATTTAGTTTGAATAATGACTCATTTTGTTCTTCATATCCACAGAACACCAGCCATTGCCCTTTCTAATTAAATTAACCCTGTAGTGTCTGACGTTAGGAGTTTTTAGCCCATAATTCTCTGCTCTCAGCAGGGTCTCCTTATCCCCGAGGCTGCCAATAACCCAAATCCATGACTCCTGTTCGTTTTGTTCCCCTCGTTTACAATCTAATTAAATCAGGTAATAAGTGTGGGAAGAATGGGTTGGAGTAAAGGCCTTATAGGAGGCTATGTTCCGCATAACTCCAGTGGAGAGATGGATGGGGTACCGCTGTACGGGGAGACTACTGCCAAATCATGGACTGCTAATGGGCATGCATTCTCTCTCTCCCTCTCTCTCTCTCCTGATTGCGACCAGATGTGAGCTCCACTCTGGGACAAGGCTGAGATGAGAGACAGCGAGACCGCCAGACCCACAGTTAAATGTATTAAACCAGTAATGAATAAAACAATAGCAATGTGCAATGGTTAAAAATAAATTGATTAAGAATTTGATTTTGAGTCCATATTATGGGGCCATGCAGGAGGCAACTGGTGTGTTTGTATTTGAGAAGCGTTGTGTGAGGGTTTATTCCTCTGTTCATGTGCTTCTCTGATTCCAATCTAGGTTCTGTAGGAAACTTGATGAAGCCTGTAGCAGCCCATTTAACCAGTTGTCATCACCATGACAGTTGGCTGTATGGGAGCTCCATACTATGTGAGTCATCTGTAACTCTTGTCAAGTCCAGTACTGGGTCAGAACTATTCAACCTCCCCATATCAACAACATGTCTCGCCAACTCCATGTCTCCTCCATAATCAACTTATTGTCTACACATCTCCACATCTCCTCCCAGCTCTCTCTCTCTCTCTCTCTCTCTCTCTCTTTCTTTCTGTGTGTGTGTGTATCAGTCCCATCCCACTGTTTATTGTTTACCAACATCATCTCAACACAAACTGACAGGCTGGATTCCCTCCATCTCTACCTCTAACCTGATTCTCTGCTCAGCTCTGGGGCTGGGGCCTGGAGGTTTGGCTCCTTGACCAGGCCTTGCAGCTGGCTGGACGTCTGGGGCTGGGGCCTAGATGTTTGGCTCGCTGACCAGGCCTTGCAGCTGGCTGGATGTCTGTGCCTGGAGGTTTGGCTCCCTAACCAGGTCTTGCAGCTTGCTGGATGTCTGGGGCTGGGGCCTAGATGTTTGGCTCCCTGACCAGGCCTTGCAGCTGGCTGGACGTCTGGGCCTGGGGGTTTGGCTCCCTGACCAGGCCTTGCAGCTGGCTGGATGTCTGTGCCTGGAGGTTTGGCTCCCTAACCAGGTCTTGCAGCTTGCTGGATGTCTGGGGCTGGGGCCTAGATGTTTGGCTCCCTGACCAGGCCTTGCAGCTGGCTGGACGTCTGGGCCTGGGGGTTTGGCTCCCTGACCAGGCCTTGCAGCTGGCTGGACGACTGGGGCCTAGATGTTTGGCTCCCTGACCAGGCCTTGCAGCTGGCTGGACGTCTGGGCCTGGGGGTTTGGCTCCCTGACCAGGCCTTGCAGCTGGCTGGACGTCTGGGCCTGGGGGTTTGGCTCCCTGACCAGGCCTTGCAGCTGGCTGGACATCTGGGCCTGGGGGTTTGGCTCCCTGACCAGGCCTTGCAGCTGGCTGGACATCTGGGCCTGGGGGTTTGGCTCCCTGACCAGGCCTTGCAGCTGGCTGGATGTCTGGGCCTGGGGGTTTGGCTCCCTGACCAGGCCTTGCAGCTGGCTGGACGTCTGGGCCTGGGGGTTTGGCTCCCTGACCAGGCCTTGCAGCTGGCTGGACATCTGGGCCTGGGGGTTTGGCTCCCTGACCAGGCCTTGCAGCTGGCTGGATGTCTGGGCCTGGGGGTTTGGCTCCCTGACCAGGCCTTGCAGCTGGCTGGACGTCTGGGCCTGGGGGTTTGGCTCCCTGATCAGACCTTGCAGCTGGCTGGAGGTCTGGGGCTGGGGCTGAAGGCTGGGGCCTAGAGTCTGCTGAAAGCCTGGGTGTGGTCCAAGCAGCTCACTGGTGTGTACAAAGGCCCGCACAGAGGATGGCTGCCAGGGAAAACAGAAGAGGTGGCAGGTGAGACAGATAAACAGGGCTCCATTGTTTCACTGTGTTTCTATTTTCTACAGGTGTGAGTCCTCTGAGCCTGGAGCACAGACCTCTGTTCAGATGTGTGAGACTCTCCAAGAGCTATAAGAGGGTTTGGCCCTCATTTAGCAGGGCACGGAATGTGAGCCACTTTGGGGAAAATAATGAGGGCGATGGGACTCTGGCAATGACTCCCTGGGACAGCAAAACCCACATAGCTGAACGTTGCAGTTTATTGAATATTACTCTATCTGAAAACACCACCTCACCCTACAGTGCAGGCCCACCTAATGAGGGAGAAGGGATGGAGAGAATGGAGACAGGCAGAAGTTGCTAAAAACTAGGGAGAGAAGAATAAGAAAGAAGTGTGTAGAGCTTTCCATTTTATCTCTTCTTCCAAAGAGGCAATAGAAATAGTGTGTCTGTGTGAAGTGTGGAGATACAGAGAGAGAAAGAGTGAGAGAGAGAGAAGAGAGAGAAGGGAAGAAAGAGAGAGAGAGAGAAGGGAAGAAAGAGAGAGAGAGAGAAGGGAAGAAAGAGAGAGAGAGAAGAGAGAGAAGGGAAGAAAGAGAGAGAGAGAGAAGGGAAGAAAGAGAGAGAGAGAGAAGGGAAGAAAGAGAGAGAGAGAAGGGAAGAAAGAGAGAGAGAAGGGAAGAAAGAGAGACAGAAGGGAAGAAAGAGAGAGAGAGAAGGGAAGAAAGAGAGAGAGAGAAGGGAAGAAAGAGAGAGAGAGAAGGGAAGAAAGAGAGACAGAAGGGAAGAAAGAGAGAGAGAAGGGAAGAAAGAAAGAGAGAGAAGGGAAGAAAGAGAGAGAGAAGGGAAGAAAGAGAGAGAAGGGAAGAAAGAAAGAGAGAAGGGAAGAAAGAGAGAGAGAAGGGAAGAAAGAGAGAGAGAAGGGAAGAAAGAGAGAGAGAAGGGAAGAAAGAGAGAGAGAAGGGAAGAAAGAGAGAGAGAAGGGAAGAAAGAGAGAGAAGGGAAGAAAGAAGGGAAGAAAGAGAGTGACAGAGAATAGGAGAGGATGAGAGAGATCAAGACAAACTGTATGCATGATGTCAACTGGGGTTAGCGCTCCAAACTCACTGCAGATGGCAGGACGAGAGGTCAGGAATGGACATTAAAGAACAAATTAGCAACAGGAGCAGGGAAGGCTGTTCTGGAGTTGGATAGGGAAGGGGGACAGAGGGGTCAAAACAGTCTCAGACATATGGCCTTTTTAAACAGCAATTAGACGCATCCCGGCTTCAACGTCCGTGCTGCGGGGATGGTTTGACCCCTAATCATCCCCAATTTCTCCTGAGCCCTCTGACTCTCCGAGATGTGTCGCCTCAGATTGGCTGTTTATTTTTCAGGCCGTTTCCTGTTTGACTAAAAGCAAAGCTGTGCGTCTTTATGGATGGCAGTGAGGACAAGGGCAACACATGCACTTGTTGCATGGCTATGCATTCAACCATCCTCGACCCTGTTAGTCAAACTCCAATTGTATTTCATTAAACCTGATTGGTTGCGATGATAATGCCCGCTCCCATTTGACATACAAATTAATTGTCAAACTTTTCCACACTATAACTGAACACTGACTATAACATGTGGCTCAGTTGGTAGCACATGACCCTTGCAACGCCAGGGCTGTGGGTTCAATTCCCATGGGGGACCCGTACCAAAATGTACACATTCAATTCGATTTACTTTATCGCCATGACATAACAATGTACATATTGCTAAAGCGTACTTTAGAAATTACGTGATAGATTTACAATATTAACATAACTAAAATATTAATAAGCAATATTGTCAACGGACAATCAGTAACATCTCACTACTGTAAATCGCTCTGGATAAGAGCATCTGTTATAAACATTTTTTTAAACAAATGTTTATTTCTCGCAATTATTTTGTGTGGGTCTATCATGTACTCCATACCAAACTCAATGTTTATTGTATTCCCACGTTTTTCTTTCTCTGACTAAGCTGTCTCATATTTCATGAGAGTGATAATAATAATCTATCAGAGAAAATGTTTTATTTCTCTAATTTGATCTGCAGCAAAACATTTGGTTCAATCTGACTTCTGACATACTATAGAAGTGTTTGGTTCAATCTGGCATACTGTAGAAGTGTTTGGTTCAATCTGACTTCTGGCATATTGTAGAAGTGTTTGGTTCAATCTGACTTCTGGCATACTGTAGAAGCGTTTGGTTCAATCTGGCATACTGTAGAAGTGTTTGGTTCAATCTGACATACTGTAGAAGTGTTTGGTTCAATCTGACTTCTGGCATACTGTAGAAGTGTTTGGTTCAATCTGGCATACTGTAGAAGTGTTTGGTTCAACCTGACTTCTGGCATATTGTAGAAGTGTTTGGTTCAATCTGGCATACTGTAGAAGTGTTTGGTTCAATCTGACTTCTGGCATACTGTAGAAGTGTTTGGTTCAATCTGGCATACTGTAGAAGTGTTTGGTTCAACCTGACTTCTGGCATATTGTAGAAGTGTTTGGTTCAATCTGGCATACTGTAGAAGTGTTTGGTTCAATCTGACTTCTGGCATACTGTAGAAGTGTTTGGTTCAATCTGACTTCTGGCATATTGTAGAAGTGTTTGGTTCAATCTGACTTCTGGCATACTGTAGAAGTGTTAGTGGATTTCTTCCATACTGTATATTACTGTGGATTTGTTCAGTTTATTGGGCTGTAAGAAATCATGCTGTTGGTAGTTACTTTGTTCGAACATATTTACTATAGTAGAAATGAATCCTGCTATGAATGAGGGGGAGTAAAGGTGATGTTAAATAAATTGTTATTTTTTTCCATGACTGTCCCAGATATCCTATCCATCCTGTAACATGTTGTTACGGACCTTATGAACATATACTGTATTTATTCATTACATTTAGCCTTCACAGAGATTCTGTTCTAAAGACATACATAAACATACTTCAGAGAGATTCTGTTCTAAAGACATACATAAACATACTTCAGAGAGATTCTGTTCTAAAGACATACATAAACAGACTTCAGAGAGATTCTGTTCTAAAGACATACATAAACAGACTTCACAGAGATTCTGTTCTAAAGACAGACATAAACAGACTTCAGATAGATTCTGTTCTAAAGACAGACATAAACAGACTTCACAGAGATTCTGTTCTAAAGACATACATAAACATACTTCACAGAGATTCTGTTCTAAAGACATACATAAACATACTTCAGAGAGATTCTGTTCTAAAGACATACATAAACATACTTCACAGAGATTCTGTTCTAAAGACAGACATAAACAGACTTCAGATTGATGCTTATTCACTGTGTTTTAAAAAGGGAGGTCACAAACATACACGCAAGTAGGCCCACACAGAGAACTCCTAGGCTTGCACACATATACACACACACACACACACACACACACACACACACACACACACACACACACACACACACACACACACACACACACACACACACACACACACACACACACACACCTCTACCCGTACACACGTGGGCGGTAGGCTTGTCCCCTGACACTTTGAACCTTTGAACCCTGCACAGTCATCAAGAAAACTCATCAACCTCCCCCCAAAACCCCTCCTCCCTAAATAGGGAGGTGACGTCCCCCACCTATAACACCCCAGCAATCAGAGAACCAAGGCTGTGGCCGCCCTATCCTGCCCTTCCCTATTCTGCCTTGCCCTGACACAAGCAGCCAACACACTCTAAATGACCAGCAGCAGCTCTGTCCTATCACTTTATTACAAGATGCAACAGGGATACACCTCCAGCAGAGAAGCAGTGAAAATGTCTAACTGGCCTCTTGGAGACCCTTTATATTCTTATCAGACAGCACTAAATGTTCTCTAAACACCAGCCTGACTAAATGTTCTCTAAACACCAGCCTAACTAAATGTTCTCTAAACACCAGCCTGACTAAATGTTCTCTAAACACCAGCCTGACTAAATGTTCTCTAAACACCAGCCTGATTAAATGTTCTCTAAACACCAGCCTGACTAAATGTTCTCTAAACACCAGCCTGATTAAATGTTCTCTAAACACCAGCCTGACTAAATGTTCTCTAAACACCAGCCTGATTAAATGTTCTCTAAACACCAGCCTGATTAAATGTTCTCTAAACACCAGCCTGACTAAATGTTCTCTAAACACCAGCCTGACTAAATGTTCTCTAAACACCAGCCTGACTAAATGTTCTCTAAACACCAGCCTGACTAAATGTTCTCTAAACACCAGCCTGACTAAATGTTCTCTAAACACCAGCCTGAGAGGCTTGTAGGAAGTCTAAACAAAAGGCAGTAACGTTGCCAGCTGCTACAGAATCACACAGATTTCATAATGTCATCAATAGAATCAGTGTCCTTGGTCCTTCAGTAGATCTGGCGTCATTCACTCTCAACAGATATGAGAACAATCCATATCATTCAGTATCAAGTCTAGTGATCATCAACCTGCACACCAAGTCTAGTGACCATCAACCTGCACACCAAGTCTAGTGATCATCAACCTGCACACCAAGTCTAGTGATCATCAACCTGCACACCAAGTCTAGTGATCATCAACCTGCACACCAAGTCTAGTGATCATCAACCTGCACACCAAGTCTAGTGATCATCAACCTGCACACCAAGTCTAGTGATCATCAACCTGCACACCAAGTCTAGTGATCATCAACCTGCACACCAAGTCTAGTGACCAACAACCTGCACACCAAGTCTAGTAACCATCAACCTGCACACCAAGTCTAGCGACCATCGACCCGCAAACCCACAGTTGTGTCAAGTTGTCTGGATATCCTTTGGGTGGTGGACCATTCTTGATACACACGGGAAAAACCCAGCAAGGTTGCAGCTTTTGACACACTTTTGTCTTGCCCATTAACCCTCTGAATGGCAAACATACTCAATCCATGTCTCAATTGTCTCAAGACTTAAAAATCCTTCTTTAACCTGCCTCCTCCCCTTCATCTACACTGATTGAAGTGGATTTAACAAGTGACATCAATGAGGGATCAAAGCTTTCAGCTGACTCACAGGTCAGTCTACGTCATGGAAAGAGCTGTTCTAAATATGTTGCATACTTAGTGTATAGAAATATGCTCAACATTGTGCTAATCACTCTAAACTGAATATTATTCAGTAATTTTCAAGGTGGTAACACCAATGACAAAACTGAGGGAAACACATTACTAGTAAAACATTGTGTAAATACTTGTGTTCACTGTCTAGCATGTTTTCTTGTTAAATAACAGTTAAATAAAACAGAAAATGTATCATTTCTTATGTTTTTGTCAATTTAAAGGGTTTTACATAGTGCCAAATTCAAGGAACAGCATTTACCACCGCAATTCAAGAATGAACATTGTTGAATGAATATTGGTCAGGATAATAAAAGGGAATTGGGGTTACCACTGCATGCCTCTAGTCTACGCTTCACTGATTATGGTAAAACCTCCCACCAAAAAGGCATATTCTTTTAAAAACAGTTTGGAGCTTCTTAAATTGGATTTTATGGTGCTGGTTATTGCATGCCTCTTTATTCCAAAAATGTACTTTCTCACAAAAATTGGAGCAGACACATTGCCATAACCTAACAAAATACTTAACTGTCCTAGGAACCCAGGTCTATTGTTCTCGAAGTAGCCAAGATGCTGAAGTTCCGACGTAGCCAAGATGCTGAAGTTCCGACGTAGCCAAGATGCTGAAGTTCCGAAGTAGCCAAGATGCTGAAGTTCCGAAGTAGCCAAGATGCTGAAGTTCCGAAGTAGCCAAGATGCTGAAGTTCCGAAGTAGCCAAGATGCTGAAGTTCCGAAGTAGCCAAGATGCTGAAGTTCCGAAGTAGCCAAGATGCTGAAGTTCCGACGTAGCCAAGATGCTGAAGTTCCGACGTAGCCAAGATGCTGAAGTTCCGAAGTAGCCAAGATGCTGAAGTTCCGACGTAGCCAAGATGCTGAAGTTCCGACGTAGCCAAGATGCTGAAGTTCCGAAGTAGCCATGATGCTGAAGTTCCGAAGTAGCCAAGATGCTGAAGTTCCGAAGTAGCCAAGATGCTGAAGTTCCGACGTAGCCAAGATGCTGAAGTTCCGAAGTAGCCAAGATGCTGAAGTTCCGACGTAGCCAAGATGCTGAAGTTCCGAAGTAGCCAAGACGCTGAACTTCTGAAGTAGCCAAGATGCTGAAGTTCCGAAGTAGCCAAGATGCTGAAGTTCTGAAGTAGCCAAGATGCTGAAGTTCTTTGACAAGAGCCCATTTCTTTATTATGCTCATGGCCATGAAGTCAACTGGCTCCACAGTAGAAAATCTACTGTGATTGAAGGAATAACATTGATCCCTGACGTGTCCCTCTGCTTACAATCCAGCCTATTTGAGCTTCATGCTGTTGAACACTACACCAGGTATTTTATTAATTTAACTCCTCTTCCGGTCACAACTTGCAGACTTGTTTACGCTGCTGTGCGTTTTTGTTGCCGATCTTACTTTGCTACCTAACGGTTTTTACTTTTTCATTACCGTATATTTTTACTTTTTACCCTCACTCAACTTTTTTCATTCAACTTTCTTACCCCGGAGGTTTTATCTGGACATGGTTCGTCAGGACTTCAAACAGCCGAAGCTAAGTAACATTAACATGATGCCTTCTAATTGCAGTCGTTGTACTTATAATATACAGGAGAACGATCGCCTTACGGCAAGGATAGCTGTGCTGCAAGCCCAGCTTCAGACGCAATCGCTAGGCAAGGGTAATTTCAGTGTAGGAAAGGATGAAACAGCGTCTGTGCCACCAGCAAGTACAGATAGTAACGTTAGTACAAACCCCCTCGCACGGTCCCCGCAGCCGGACAACTTTCTCATGGCTTCTGGAGGGAAACGCTGTAGGAATGCTCAACCGGTGTCGCTTATTCAGCCGACAGAAACTTTCAACCGGTTCTCCCCATTTTAAGTGAGTCGGAGTCGGAGGCCGAGACTTCTCTGGTCTCTACTCCTCCCGCTGTGGGGTCTGAGACGCCGACGGCTCCCACCATTAGCTCTGACAAATTGAAAACCCTAGTCATTGGCGACTCCATTAACCGCAGTATTAGACTTAAAACGAATCATCCAGCGATCATACACTGTTTACCAGGGGGCAGGGCTACCGACGTTAAGGCTAATCTAAAGACGGTGCTGGCTAAAGCTAAAACTGGCGAGTGTAGAGAGTATAGAGATATTGTTATCCACGTCGGCACCAACGATGTTAGGATGAAACAGTCAGAGGTCACCAAGCGCAACATAGCTTCAGCGTGTAAATCAGCTAGAAAGATGTGTCGGCATCGAGTAATTGTCTCTGGCCCCCTCCCAGTTAGGGGGAGTGATGAGCTCTACAGCAGAGTCTCACAACTCAATCGCTGGATGAAAACTGTGTTCTGCCCCTCCCAAAAGATAGAATTTGTAGATAACTGGCCCTCTTTCTGGGACTCACCCACAAACAGGACCAAGCCTGGCCTGTTGAGGAGTGACTGACTCCATCCTAGCTGGAGGGGTGCTCTCATCTTATCTACGAACATAGACAGGGCTCTAACTCCTCTAGCTCCAGAATGAAATAGGGTGCAGGCCAGGCAGCAGGCTGTTAGCCAGCCTGCCAGCTTAGTGGAGTCTGCCATTAGCACAGTCAGCGTAGTCAGCTCAGCTTTCCCCATTGAGACCGTGTCTGTGCCTCGATCTAGGTTGGGCAAAATTAAAAATGGCGGTGTTCGCTTTAGTAATCTCACTAGTATAAAGACCTCCTCCATTCCTGCCATTATTGAAAGAGATTGTGATACTTCACATCTCAAAATTGGGTTACTTAATGTTAGATCCCTCACTTCCAAGGCAGTTATAGTCAATTAACTAATCACTGATCATAATCTTGATGTGATTGGCCTGACTGAAACATGGCTTAAGCCTGATGAATTTACTGTGTTAAATGAGGCCTCACCCCTTGGTTACACTAGTGACCATACCCCCCGTGCATCCGGCAAAGGCGGAGGTGTTGCTAACATCTACGATAGCAAATTTCAATTTACAAAAAAAAAAAAAAATGACTTTTTCGTCTTTTGAGCTTCTAGTCATGAAATCTATGCAGCCTACTCACTCACTTTTTATAGGTACTGTTTACAGGCCTCCTGGGCCATATGCAGTGTTCCTCACTGAGTTCCCTGAATTCCTATCGGATCTTGTAGTCATAGCAGATAATATTCTAATTTTTGGTGACTTTAACATTCACATGGAAAAGTTCACAGACCCACTCCAAAAGGCTTTCGGAGCCATCATCGACTCAGTGGGTTTTGTCCAACATGTCTCTGGACCTACTCACTGCCACAGTCATACTCTGGACCTAGTTTTGTCCCATGGAATAAATGTTGTGGATCTTAATGTTTTTCCTCATAATCCTGGATTATCGGACCACCATTTTATTGCGTTTACAATTGCAACAAATAATCTGCTCAGACCCCAACCAAGGAGCATTAAAAGTCGTGCTATAAATTCTCAGACAACCCAAAGATTCCTTGATGCCCTTCCGGACTCCCTCTGCCTACCCAAGGACGTCAGAGGACAAAAATCAGTTAACCACCTAACCGAGGAACTCAATTTAACCTTGCGCAATACCCTAGATGCAGTTGCACCCCTAAAAATTAAAAACATCTGTCATAAGAAACTAGCTCCCTGGTATACAGAAAATACACGAGCTCTGAAGCAAGCTTCCAGAAAATTGGAACGGAAATGGCGCCACACCAAACTGGAAGTCTTCCGACTAGCTTGGAAAGACAGTACCGTGCAGTATCGAAGAGCCCTCACTGCTGCTCGATCATCCTATTTTTCCAACTTAATTGAGGAAAATAAGAACAATCCACAATTTCTTTTTGATACTGTCGCAAAGCTAACTAAAAAGCAGCATTCGCAAATGGAGGATGGCTTTCACTTCAGCAGTAATACATTTATGAACTTCTTTGAGGAAAAGATCATGATCATTAGAAAGCAAATTACGGACTCCTCTTTAAATCTGGGTATTCCTCCAAAGCTCCATTGTCCTGAGTCTGCACAACTCTGCCAGGACCTTGGCTCAAGGGAGATACTAAAGTGTTTTAGTACTATATCTCTTGACACAATGATGAAAATAATCATGGCCTCCAAACCCTCAAGCTGCATACTGGACCCTATTCCAACTAAACTACTGAAAGAGCTGCTTCCTGTGCTTGGCCCTCCTATGTTGAACATAATAAACGGCTCTCTATCCACCGGATGTGTACCAAGCTCACTAAAAGTGGCAGTAATAAAGCCTCTCTTGAAAAAGCCGAATCTTGACCCAGAAATTATAAAAAACTATCGGCCTATATCGAATCTTCCATTCCTCTCAAAAATTTTAGAAAAAGCTGTTGCACAGCAACTCACTGCCTTCCTGAAGACAAACAATGTATACGAAACGCTTCAGTCTGGTTTTAGACCCCATCATAGCACTGAGACTGCACTTGTGAAGGTGGTAAATGACCTTTTAATGACGTCAGACCGAGGCTCTGCATCTGTCCTCGTGCTCCTAGATCTTAGTGCCGCTTTTGATACCATCGATCACCACATTCTTTTGGAGAGATTGGAAACCCAAATTGGTCTACATGGACAAGTTCTGGCCTGGTTTAGATCTTATCTGTCGGAAATATATCAGTTTGTCTCTGTGAATGGTTTGTCCTCTGACAAATCAATTGTAAATTTCGGTGTTCCTCAAGGTTCCGTTTTAGGACCACTATTGTTTTCACTATATATTTTACCTCTTGGGGATGTCATTCGAAAACATAATGTTAAATTTCACTGCTATGCGGACGACACACAGCTGTACATTTCAATGAAACATGGTGAAGCTCCAAAATTGCCCTCGCTAGAAGCCTGTGTTTCAGACATAAGGAAGTGGATGGCTGCAAACTTTCTACTTTTAAACTCGGACAAAACAGAGATGCTTGTTCTAGGTCCCAAGAAACAAAGAGATCTTCTGTTCAATCTGACAATTAATCTGGATGGTTGTACAGTCGTCTCAAATAAAACTGTGAAGGACCTCGGTGTTACTCTGGACCCTGATCTCTCTTTTGAAGAACATATCAAGACTGTTTCAAGGACAGCTTTTTTCCATCTACGTAACATTGCAAAAATCAGAAACTTTCTGTCCAAAAATGACGCAGAAAAATTAATCCATGCTTTTGTTACTTCTAGGCTGGACTACTGCAATGCTCTACTTTCCGGCTACCCGGATAAAGCACTAAACAAACTTCAGTTAGTGCTAAATACGGCTGCTAGAATCCTGACTAGAACCAAAAAATTTGATCATATTACTCCAGTGCTAGCCTCCCTACACTGGCTTCCTGTTAAGGCAAGGGCTGACTTCAAGGTTTTACTGCTAACCTACAAAGCATTACATGGGCTTGCTCCTACCTATCTTTCCGATTTGGTCCTGCCGTACATACCTACACGTACGCTACGGTCACAAGACGCAGGCCTCCTAATTGTCCCTAGAATTTCTAAGCAAACGGCTGGAGGTAGGGCTTTCTCCCATAGAGCTCCATTTTTATGGAATGGTCTGCCTACCCATGTGAGAGACGCAGACTCAGTCTCAACCTTTAAGTCTTTACTGAAGACTTATCTCTTCAGTAGGTCCTATGATTAAGTGTAGTCTGGCCCAGGAGTGTGAAGGTGAACGGAAAGGCTGGAGCAACGAACCGCCCTTGCTGTCTCTGCCTTGCTGGTTCCCCTCTTTCCACTGGGATTCTCTGCCTCTAACCCTATTACAGGGGCTGAGTCACTGACTTACTGGTGTTCTTCCATGCCGTCCATGGGAGGGGTGCGTCACTTGAGTGGGTTGAGTCACTGACGTGGTCTTCCTGTCTGGGTTGGCGCCCCCCCCTTGGGTTGTGCCATGGCGGAGATTTTTGTGGGCTATACTCGGCCTTGTCTTCGGACGGTAAGTTGGTGGTTGTAGACATCCCTCTAGTGGTGTGGGGGCTGTGCTTTGGCAAAGTGGGTGGGGTTATATCCTGCCTGTTTGGCCCTGTCCGGGGGTATCATCGGATGGGGCCACAGTGTCTTCTGATCCCTCCTGTCTCAGCCTCCAGTATTTATGCCGCAGTAGTTTATGTGCCGGGGGGCTAGGGTCAGTCTGTTTCATCTGGAGTATTCTCTTGTCTTATCCGGTGTCCTGTGTGAATTTAAATATGCTCTCTCTAATTCTCTCTTTCTCTCTTTCTTTCTTTCTCTCTGAGGACCTGAGCCCTAGGACCATGCCTCGGGACTACCTGGCATGATGACTCCTTGCTGTCCCCAGTCCACCTGGCCATGCTGCTGCTCCAGTTTCAACTGTTCTGCCTGCGGCTACGGAACCCTGACCTGTTCACCGGACGTGCTTGTTGCACCCTCGACAACTACAATGATTATTATTATTTGACCATGCTGGTCATTTATGAACATTTTAACATCTTGACCATGTTCTGTTATAATATCCACCCGGCACAGCCAGAAGAGGACTGGCCACCCCTCATAGCCTGGTTCCTCTCTAGGTTTCTTCCTAGGTTTTTGGCCTTTCTAGGGAGTTTTTCCTAGGGAGTTTTTCCTAGCCACCGTGCCTCTTTCACATGCATTGCTTGCTGTTTGGGGTTTTAGACTGGGTTTCTGTACAGCACTTTGAGATTTCAGCTGATATACGAAGGGCTATATAAATAAAGCTTCATGCTGTTGACCACTACACCAGGTATTTTATTAATTTAACTCCTCTGACCCTCAATGGTCAATTGAAGGAGATTAAAAGGATAAAGTTTGATTGGGGGAAGAGGAAGAGGGAATAATAGTCAGTGGTGTAAAGTACTTAATTGAAAATACTTTAAAAGTACTACTTAAGAAGTTTTTGGGGGTATATGTACTTTACTTTACTATTTATATTTTTGACAACTTTTACTTGTAACTTCACTACATTCCTAAAGAAAATGATGTACTTTTTACTCCATACATTTTCCCTGAAACCCAGAAGTACTCGTTACATTTTGAATGCTTAGCAATACAAGAATATGCTCCAATTCACACACTTATCAAGAGAACATCCCTGGTCATCCCTACTGCTTCTGATCTGGAGGACTCACTAAACACAAATGCTTCATTTGTAAATTATGTCGGAGTGTTGGAGTGTGCCCCAGGCTATCCGTAAATAAAATAAACAAGAAAATGGTGCATCTGATTGCTTAATGATTTATACTTTAACTTTTGATACTTAAGTATATTTTAGCAATTACATTTACTTTTGATAGTTACGTACAGTATATTTAAAACCAAATACTTTTAGACATTTGCTCAAGTAGTGTTTTACTGGGTGACTTTCACTTTTACTTGAGTCATTTTCTATTAAGGTATCTTTACTTTTACTCAAGTATGAAAATTGGGTACTTTTACCATCAATGAAAATATTTTATAATAATATTTCCTGTGAAATTATTTAAATCTACATCACCTTTACTTTAATTTACTGACTTTGTCCCCGTTTAAAGTGGAATTTAAATACAGTAGACAACAAATTACAATAGAAAATTAATAACAGTTACATATAGTATATACAGATGATAGAAGACCAGCCTGCTGGCCTTACTGGGTGGATAGGAACATTAACCCCAGCTGTTTAGGAGGGTTATCCCACCTGGCACAAATGATTGTCCAGTTCAGGTTTTTTTCTGCATGTGGGCTGCCCTATACCTGCACCCAAAGGGGAGTATTTCAAAGTCCAGGTACATGGGGTGGCTTGGGTCTAAAAAGATTTTGTGAGCCTTGCTGAAGGCCTTGACCTTAAAGATCTCATCCAAGCCTGTCTGTTTGACTCCTAGTACCCTGCTGAAGACCTTAAAGATCTCATCCAGGCCTGTCTGTTTGACTCCTAGTACCCTGCTGAAGACCTTAAAGATCTCATCCAGGCCTGTCTGTTTGACTCCTAGTACCCTGCTGAAGACCTTAAAATCTCATCCAGGCCTGTCTGTTTGACTCCTAGTACCCTGCTGAAGACCTTAAAGATCTCATCCAGGCCTGTCTGTTTGACTCCTAGTACCCTGCTGAAGACCTTAAAATCTCATCCAGGCCTGTCTGTTTGACTCCTAGTACCTGCTGAAGACCTTAAAGATCTCATCCAGGCCTGTCTGTTTGACTCCTAGTACCCTGCTGAAGACCTTAAAGATCTCATCCAGGCCTGTCTGTTTGACTCCTAGTACCCTGCTGAAGACCTTAAAGATCTCATCCAGGCCTGTCTGTTTGACTCCTAGTACCCTGCTGAAGACCTTAAAGATCTCATCCAGGCCTGTCTGTTTGACTCCTAGTACCCTGCTGAAGACCTTAAAGATCTCATCCAGGCCTGTCTGTTTGACTCCAAGTACCCTGCTGAAGACCTTAAAGATCTCATCCAGGCCTGTCTGTTTGACTCCAAGTACCTTGCTTGCTGTGGTGATAATGCTTCTCAGCATATTTCTCTGGCTGACAGTGGCATTGCCAAACCAACAAACAATACAATAAGTTAAAACACTCAATGGAAGCTTTGTAAAAGAGACCCAGCATAGTCCAGTCAACATTAAAAGATCCCAGCTTTAATTTTTTTTAAATTAAACACACCTATATTCATTGGCAAATATACATTTCTGTTTTTAGTTTTCAATGGTGTCAGGGAAATGACCTCAGGCCAGTGCTTATTGGGTCAGTGCTATCCGAAATCCTTGGTACGTCCATACCATTCTTCTTCTTCGGTGAGGTATAGCGGAGGTTGGCATTCAAATGATGTTGCATTACCGTCACCAATTAGACTGGGGTATAAATCCATTATACTTCAATCCACAAAATTAACACCTACCTCTTCTTTCTCCAATACTACACATTCCTTTGTCTCATGCCCTTCTGCACACTTCTCACACCTAGGAACCTCCCTCCAACACACTGCTGTTGCATGACCATAAGCTTGACACCTGTAAAAACGTACTGACTTCGGTTACAACTGCCCCCAACTCCTTTACACCCACCCTGAAACCACAAATGGATCCACCAAAAGGCAAGGATCCACTTTCTCCAAAAATGTCACTCCTACTGGACCAGATTCTTCTTTATCATGTCCATTGATGCCAGGCTCGGGCTCCGAGCTCTTCACCACACCTTCCACTTCACCTAACTCGCCCTCACTCGCTTCCATTTCACCTCCAGCACTCGACCTGGCGTATTGCTCACTGTGTTTGTACTTGCCGCCAGTCTTCTTCACCCCCCCATCTCCCTTTCTAACGCCATTTTCATCAAATTCAGCCTCTGCTTTCCTCATTCTCTTTGACACCTTCTTCTTCTTTTTCCCCTTCCCTTCCTTAGAAGAAAAACAGAAGACAGTCTCCTACAGCTTAGGTAGAGGCATTAAGTCCCCACACTCATAACAGAAGTTCCTGTGGTTCGGGCTTGTCTCTGTAGCCTTTTTCCACTCAACCATCCCCACAAAATTCCTCTGTCCACTTTTCACTCTCCACGTCCCTATCCTAAAACCTAACCCATACATTAACCCCTACCCTTACCTTAACCATAACCCTTACCTAACCCTAACCTTAAACCTTACCTTTACTATTTAAAATTACAACTTCCATGGGATAGGGACGTCCCAAGGATTCCTGATAGCACGGACCTTGCTTATAGAGTAAAGGCTGGTTTACAGTTTGTCTATTGACATGTCTGTAGACAATTGTTGAAGTGACATCATGAACATTCTATTGTCAGCAGACATTAGTGCTGAGCGATTACTGCTTTTTGATATTGATTCGGTTTTTTTTTTTTTTTTTTTGGTACATTAAATGCAATATGCATTATGCTGGTTGAATGCTGTAACACAGAGTAAAACTATGAATAAAAGTCCCATGATGGTAGTGACTGCCCATTACTGCTCATCACTTAACAATAGTTTATTCACATTACTTCCCTTTAAAATATTTTAGTTGTTGTGTACCTTCCATTTGTTTTATTTTATGAACATTATTTCATTCCAAGTCATCATCTCATCTCTATAGAGCTGCTGTCTATGCTGTTTGACAAAATCAAAAAAAATTTAGTTCTTCAAAGTAAATAAGGCATACTTTTATGACTGCTGAATACCAACTATCAATCACATAGATCAAGTATTTTCAGGTAGAGATACCTTGCAAAGCAGCAGCTGCTCTATATCACCTCACAATCGGGCCATCGACTCTCTTCCACAGCAGGCATAAAAAAAACACAGACTGGACAAGTAGATGCGCAATGGATCATGGTCATTGTAGTTAATTACCACGTTTTATGCGCTAAATTATACTGAACAAAAATATAAATGTATCATGTAAAGTGTTGGTCACCTGTTTCATGAGCTGAAATAAAAGATCCCAGAAATGTTCCATATGCACAAAAAGCTTATTTCTCTCAAATTTTGTGCAGAAATGTTAGTGTTAGTGAGCATTTCTCATTTGACAAGATAATCCATCCACCTGACAGTTGTGGCATATCAAGAAGTTGATTAAACAGCATGATCATTACACAGGTCCACCTTGTGCTGGGGACAATAAAAGGCCAATTTAAAATGTGCAGTTTTGTCACACAACACAATGCCACAGATGTCTAAAGTTTTGAGAGGGCATGCTGAATGCAGGAATGTCCACCAGAGCTGTTGCAGAGAATGTTATGTTAATTTCTCTACCATAATTTCTCTACCAATGTCATTTTAGAGAATTTGGCAGTACCTCCAACAGGCCTCACAACCGCAGACCACGTGCAACCATGCCCAGCCCAGGACCTCCACATCCGGCTTCTTCACCTGCGGGATCGTCTGAGACCAGCCACCGGGACAACTCATGAAACCGTGTATTTCTGTCTGTAATAAAGACCTTTTGTGGTGAAAAACATATTCTGATTAGCTGGGCCTGGCTCTTAAGTGGGTGGGCCTATGCCCTCCCAGACCCACCCATGGCTGCGCCTCTACCTAGACATGTGAAATCCATAGATTAGGGCCTAATGAATTTATTTAAATTGACAGATTTTCTAATATGAACTGTAACTCATTTAAATCGTTGAAATTGTTGCATGTTGCTTAATATTTTTGTTCAGTATATGTAGAATATCAACCTGGTCTCTCGGAGCATTTCGTAGTATTCTTTACGTAAATCTGTGACATATGAACTCAGCAAAAAAAGAAACGTCCCTTTTTCAGGACCCTGTCTTTCAAAGATAATTCATAAAAATCCAAATAACTTCACAGATCTTCATTGTAAAGGGTTTAAACACTGTTTCCCATGCTTGTTCAATGAACCATAAACAATTAATGAACATGCACCTGTGGAACAGTCGTTAAGACACTAACAGCTTACAGACGGTAGGCAATTAAGGTCACAGTTATGAAAATTTAGGACACTAAAGAGGCCTTTCTACTGACTCTGAAAAACACTAAAAGAAAGATGCCCAGGGTCCCTGCTCAACTGCGTGAACGTGCCTTAGGCATGCTGCAAGGAGGCATGAGGACTGCAGATGTGGCCAGGGAAATAAATTGTAATGTCCGTACTGTGAGATGTTTAAGACAGCGCTACACGGAGACAGGATGGACAGTTGATCATCCTCACATTGGCAGACCACATGCAACAACACCCGCACAGGAACGCTACATCCGAACATCGCACCTTCGAGATAGGTGCAGGATGGCAACAACTGCCTGAGTTACACCAGGAACGCACAATCCCTCCATCAGTGCTCAGACTGTCCGCAATAGGCTGAGAGAGGCTGGACTGAGGGCTTGTAGGCCTGTTGTAAGGTAGGTTCTCACCAGACATCACCGGCAACAACATTGCCTATGGGCACAAACCCACCGTCGCTGGACCAGACAGGACTGGCAAAAAGTGCTCTTCAATGATGAATTGTGGTTTTGTCTCACAAGGGGTGATGGTCGGATTCACGTTTATCGTCAAAGGAATGAGCGTTAAACCGAAGCCTGTACTCTGGACCGGGATTGATTTGGAGGTGGAGGGTCCGTCATGGTCTGGGGCGGTGTGCCACAGCATCATCGGACTGAGCTTGTTGTCATTGCAGGCAATCTCAACGCTGTGCATTACAGGGAAGACATCCTCCTCCCTCATGTGGTACCCTTCCTGCAGGCTCATCCTGACATGACCCTCCAACATGACAATGCCACCAGCCATACTGCTCGTTCTGTGTGTGATTTCCTGCAAGACAGGAAGGTCAGTGTTCTGCCATGGCCAGCGAAGAGCCCGGATCTCAATCCAATTGAGCATGTCTGGGACCTGTTGGATCGGAGGGTGAGGGCTAGGGCTAGGGCCATTCCCCCCAGAAATGTCTGAGAACTTGCAGGTGCCTTGGTGGAAGAGTGGGGTAACATCTCACAGCAAGAACTGACAAATCTGGTGCAGTCCATTAGGAGGAGATGCACTGCAGTACTTAATGCAGCTGGTGGCCACACCAGATACTGACTGTTACTTTTGATTTTGACTCCCCCCCCCCCCCCTTTGTTCAGGGACACATTATTCCATTTCTGTTCGTCACATGTCTGTGGAACTTGTTCAGTTTATGTCTCAGTTGTTGAATCTTGTTATGGTCATACAGATATTTGCACATGTTAAGTTTGCTGAAAATAAAGAGTTTAGTATGATTGTGTATGGTATATATTAATTAGTGGACGTCCATCACCCATTTCGTATTGAAATATTACGAATTACAATTCGTATTATATGTTACGAATTTGCAAAATTTACAATATTTGACAATTTTGAGAAACGTACAATTTGTTACAAATTTGCAAAACGAATGATGTTGCGAATTCAAGCTAGGTGGCTAACGTCAGTTAGGCTAGGGGTCAGGGTTTAAGGTTAGGGTTAAGTTTAGGAGTTAGGTTATAGGGTTAAGGTTAGGGTTAGGTGAAGGGTTAGCTAAAATGCTAAGTATACTGAACAAAAATGTATACGCAACATACATACGTTTCAAAGATTTTATTGAGTTAAGGTTCATAGAAGGAAATCAGTCAATTGAAATAAATGAATTAGGCCCTAATCTATGGATTTCACGTGATTGGGCAGAGGCGCAGTTATGACTGTGCCTGGGAGGGCATAGGCCCATCCACTTGGGAGCCAGTCCAACCCACTGGGGAGCCAGGCCCAGTCAATCAGAATGAGTCTTTCCACATATATTTTTGTTAAGTATAGTTGCAACGTAACTAAAAAGTAGTAAGTAGTTGAAAAGTTGCTAATTATCTAAAATGCTAAAGTTATCTGTGATGAGATTCAAACTCACAACGTTTAGGTTACTAGATGTTTGCATTATACACCTACCCATCCACCCCGACCAACCACCCTACTTAAGTAACCATCTGTCAGATTGTAACCATAGCAAGAGTAACATGTCATACTAATTTGAGTGTCCCGGACTTACATTTACTATGTTATGTCTAGTCTATGAGACCCGGTTGAGAATATTGGCCTGTTGCAAACTACAACTCCCTAATATATCGCACAATTCAGGCTGGATCTGATTTATCTTTAGAGAAACTGTGCAATGTGAGCATTAAGCTCACAGAAAATACTGAACGAAATAGAATTCAAATAATTTAACTGACGTTGGTCAATTAGTGGTTTAAAAATCGAAAAATAACAGAAATGTCGGTCAATCGCTCAACACTATCCGACATCTAACTTGTCATTATGAAAATATATAAACACAAATTGACAGACTCTGCATGACATCAGCAGCCCGGTACTCCAAATAGCATACTTTCTCTATTTTAACGCAAATAAACCCATCCGATTAAAAATGAATTCAGTAAACGTCAATCTAGCAAGCCAGGCAACGAAAAGTAATTTTCTAAACAATATTATGGTTCGTTGCTAGCCAGTTCAAATAATGAGGAGACTCACCAGAGGCAGAGTATAGCTGACAGTCTTTACTTTAGCAATTATTTATTAATTATTACAGGAAAATAAATCCACGACAACATAATTATTTTCAAACTAATGGCGAGCTAACAGAAAATAGCTTACTGCCACAGTGTAACGAAATAAAAGTAGGTCATTCTATAGGAGAATTTTATAACTCTCGCATCTTGTCACAGGAGAACTCTACCTACATGTACATATTACCTCAATTACCTCGACTAACCTGTGCCCCCGCACATTTACTCTGTACCAGTACCCCCTGTATGTAGCCACGCTATTGTTATTTTATTGCTGCTCTTTAATTATTTGTTACTTTTATTATGATTTTTTTGTAGGTATTTTTCTTAAAACTGCATTCTTGGTTAATAAAGGTCTTGTAAGTAAGCATGTCACTGTAAGGTCTACACCTGTATTCGGCGCATGTGACAAATAACGTTTGATTTGATTTGATTTGGTCTGGTTGCTGTGGCAGTCCGGTAACCACGACAACGGACGTTGCGACAGTCGCAGATACTTTTTTTCATGTCTGTGCGTCAAGGAAACTAACAGTCGCAGCGACGGTCTACAGACATTTCACCGGAGTATAAATTAAATGTCATTTTGACCAGCGACATTTGTCGCATTCATAGACCAAGTATAAACTGGCCTTCAGACAAACTCTGGCTCTGAAGCATACTAGTGTCCAAAGTATATGCCAGTGTTTCGCTTTTTACGTTATTAAAATAAAGCGTTTTGCTTGGTAACTCATTTCAGTTGAGTATTTGTGCGTGTTGTATAATTAGTCTAACAGCACATAAACCGGTGAATATCACATCATGTGAATTAATTAACTACAATTTGATTTTTTTTTAAATCAAACAGGCGTTATTTCTAATGTCCCTTCACTGGTCCTTTTCGGGGTCTTTGACGTGGCATCAATAAACAAAGATGGCGGCTAAGTAGAAAGTTTTGCAGGATTGTTACTTACTTTTGGCATTTTAAGTTGATTGTTTCGCTAAATATTTAATAGCTAACAAGTATCTCGTGTCGCTAAATTCCTAGGATATAAATCTTAAAATGGCAGGATGGTCAGGGTTTTCGGAAGAGGAGCTACGAAAGTTGCAGCAAAAAGGTAACTTAAACTTGACTTCAAGCTAGTTTAACGTCAGCTCTTGATAACAATGACTTCGTTTTATTACATTACACAAGGTGTGTTTGTAAATTCAATCTGGAGTACCAGAAGTGCGCCCTGGTCGTTCGTAAATTCAAAGCGTTTTGCTCTCGGAGCGAACACTGGACGCTTTGGCGGATGAGTAACGTTAGCGTTCTAACCTCACAACAGTCAAGCACCCTAGCTAACGTTGGCTAGCTACTTCCAGACAACACCTCGCTGACCATTTTGCTCGCTTTAGCAGAGCTGGTTAGGTTATTTTCATGCTATCCATAGCGCTGGTGACTAACTGCTGTTGGCAACAATGTAATTACGTTTTTTTTGCCGACGTTTACTGACACCGACCATATTCGACGGGTGTCGAGCGTTTGTAAATTCATCAGTTATTCTGGGATCTGGCACACTCAGACGAGAGTGCTCTGAAATTGTAGTAGATAGCCAGAACGAATTTACGAACGCACCCTAAGAGTCATTGGACAAAGGCATCTTCTGTAGGTTTTTTTTGTTACGATCCCCGACACTCGATCTGAACATTAACATGCATCGCTTGCGGTACAGTTTTGGAAGTATGATTACCTTTGTGCCTTTCATATCAGAGAGAAGTAATCTTTTTTTTTTTTTTTTTAGTTAAATTGATACTCACCTTTATGGCAGTGTGGGAACACTAAACCTATATTTCCATTTTACACTGCTTGTTTACAGAAGACAGTGACCACCTGTGCAAATTAGCTATCTAGCATGCTCCAAATACCTGTATGTAACTGAAGAAGGCCGCCATAAACGTGTTGTGACTGAAAAATACTGTTGGCTGCAACTGTGATGAAGCGGGGTAAAACAGTGTAGCGTTATTTTGATGTGGCATGGAAACTTTGTTTCTAGAACCTTATCGCAATTGAGAATCGATTCACATTTAGATGGAGTATTTGGTTGGCTCTGGCAGCCAAAACAATCTTCGTCTGAAAATAACATCAGATCCTTGGACCTTAAGGAGTAATGGTAGGCTGCTTAAGAGTACATCTTGGACTTACATAAGGTTAACTCACGAAAACTCTAGGTGGCATTCTGTCTTCTCCCTACAGTTCTCTGCCATTAGCTTCGCCCACAAATGCCTCATGTGAACTACAATCCCAACGCTGTGTTTTATAAAGGTCAATAATCATCGCTTGTGATACGGCTTTCAAAACATATGACCCTTTCATCAGCGAGAAAGAATCCTTAAAATAAAAAACACACTTACTGTAGCAGTTTTGCATAGATCCTTACAGCTATGGGTGCCTCCATGCAACGAAACTACACTTCTGCTCACTTCTCAAATTATGCTTACACACAGGTGTTCGGAGCACACAAGATAGCTAATTAGCACAGGTGGTCGCCTCTTGTCATCCGTCTGTTTTCCGTAACCACGCCCTGTAACATGGAGGTATGTCCGTGTGGGAACACTAACCCTATCAAGGTGTGTATCAACTTAATATTTCCAGCTGATATGAAAGATAAGGTACTTATGTTCCCAAAACCTTAGCACAATGACACGTGTATGTTTAAATTGACCGTCGGGGATGCTTAACAAAACTACCCATACAGAAGACACCTTCGTCCAATGACTGTTGTGTAATGTAATGAAACAGAGATTCACGATCAAGGGCTAGTATAAAGTTAGCTGCTTAGCCAAGAGTCGGCTGTCCACATATATCCATTCATTAGTCAATTCAGTAGCTAGTTACGTCTGTAAAGTGTATCGATATCCAGTATCCCTGTATCTCTGTTGCTTTACATCATTCATCAGACCAGGCGGTGCCTGCGGCTTTAGGTCGTGGACGGAAACCAGCTCCTACTAACCGGAGTCGGCAGCAGTTGCAGCGAGAGAGAGCCCTCCAGTTAGCCACTCAGCAAAAGAGTGGACCCGGCTCGTCTGCGCTACCACCCGAGCAGCAGCTAACCAAGCCTCCGCCGCAGCCCACTAAGGCCCTGCCGCAGACTGTCATTCAGCCCGTCGTCACCCCCACAAAGCCGGTGGAGGAACCCAGCCAAAAAGAGACCCTTGCCGTAAACCATGCTCCTGCACCAGCAGAGGACACACTGCCGATTGCCAAGGAGTTGGAAAAACAAGAGGTGGAATTGTTAGTAAGTCTTTGTTATCATAAATTAGTTATAGATCAATGTCTTATGATGATCTAACAGTTGCCTGTATATTCATTTAGTTTGGCATGCCAGTAATGTTTTTGACACTGACAGGGTCCAAAAATCAAGAAGAGTGCAGTGATTTTATTTGAAGAAAACTTATCTTAGGTTAATTAGGCCTGTCCTTTATTGTCTGTAGATCATCCTCATGTCTGTTGATTGCCTTTCTCTGTATTGGGTGTTAATGCTCTTCGTTGTTGTAGTCGGGAGAAGACTCGCATAGAGCTGCTTCAGCAAGACCAAAAGATGATGGAAGAGAGGAATAAGCGCAAGAAAGCCCTCCTGACCAAGACCATCGCTGAGAAGTAAGGACAGATGCCGTAGTTCACATTATCACTACCAGCTATTCTGATACACTTTGTTTCCTGTGGACACTTGCTGTGGTTACACTTGCACAAATTCACCTGAATGCCTGTTTTTCTGTGTACACAGATCCAAACAGACCCAGGCAGAGTCAGTGAAGCTGAAGAGGATCCAGAAAGAGTTGCAGACTCTGGACAATATGGTGTCCAACGACATCTGCATTCTGAGAGGTGTGATAGAGCAGGCCAGCTGGGACTATAACACTGCAAGGTAACACACAGTTTGGAGAACATGCTGAATCCTTGCCACGGAGATGGGATTCTTTTCAATCTGGGTGTTTTTCACTCAGAGGAGGTCATCCATTTACTAATACCCATTATTCTTGTATCATCAATAAAAAAAAAAAAATCAAGCACAGCAGGCTGTAGCTATACTGATATGGCAGTGAACATTTCCTTCTTTCAAACTCTGGAAACACTGCCCCCTACAGGTTATTCAGCGTACTCCTTCAATACATCCCAATACATTGATAAAACAATGTCCTCTCAGATATGAAAAAAGGATGGTGATGTGTACATCCTAAACTTGAAAATGATGATGCTGGGCTGAATTAATTATACTATTTAAAGAGATAAAGGAATTAGTGGCCTGCACAAGGAATGTTGCTGCTCCACAGTGACTCTTTTTCTGAACCCAAATCAACAACGTTTCGACTTCACAGAAGTCTTTGTCAGGTGAGGTATGCCATGTATTCCTTCCTTTGCTATAAAACAAATTCCTAATAAATCCATCTGCCTGTCTCCTTTTCTGTTCAGGAAGCGCTATGAGAAGGCAGAGTCTGAGTATGTGACGGCCAAGCTGGACCTCCACAAGAAGACGGAGATAAAGGAGCAGCTGACGGAGCACCTGTGTGCCATCATCCAGCAGAACGAGCTCCGCAAGGCCCACAAGCTGGAGGAGCTGCTGCAGCAACTACACCTCCAGGCCACGGAGGAGGAACAGGAAGAGGAGCGGGAGGAGGAGAGGAAGCGGGAGGAGGAGAGGAAGCGGGAGGAGGAGAGGAAGCGGGAGGAGGAGAGGAAGCGGGAGGAGGAGAGGAAGCGGGAGAGTGTCATGGAGAACCAGGGAGAGGAAAATGTCCAGTCTCCCCCAGATACAGGGTCCACACCAGGGGTAGAGACTGAGACACAGGCAGGCAGTGCCATGCTCCAGCAGGACTACCCTGCAGTGATGGGAAGTGATCAGGACTGTAAAACGGCCAACATCCCCCTAGCGGGGCAGAGTGAGGCTGAGGCCCCGGCTTCTGCTTCCTGAGACGAGGGGAGGGGTGCTCCATGAGATGTCAGCCTTTACTTTCATTGTTCAAAGTAACAGACTCTTACTGACCCAGAATGTCAGTCCTGCCCATTACTACGTAGCCTCAGAATACTAATACTGTATGTCCAATACACCCATTAGGGGATATTTCCTCTCTTTGTGTAACAATCCTGTGTACTGTATATGTATAAACATTCTACTGTTGGGGGAAATTCATTTAGATTTGTACTGTCTGAGAACTGGCTCACTGCGTCTTCATTGTGGAGCGAACAACATTAGTATTTTGTTACTGTTTATCGGGTGGTTTGTCTGTGTGGCGGTGTGTAAAATGCTTCAAGCACTTATTTTGCACTACATTTACATCCGAAGTGAATACTCTCTCTGTGTCATGCCTAGCCAAGCATATGTAGAACTGAAAGCATAGCCGTTTTTTAAAATTGGCCTGCTTTGTCTTTATGGTGAAGCTGAAAGGAGGTGGTTAACATTAAACCCCTGAATGTTCCTCTGTGCAGATCCAGGCTACAGATGAATAGAAGATACTTGTGTTCACTAAAGCAGCGCTGCCAGATCTATTGTCTCTGTATGTTGTAGATCAACATATTATCTGTCGGGGTTTTGCTATCGAAGGGCTGGTATTTCCCAAACCAAACTCTGTCTCAGGCATATTAAAGACTTGCAGATCTCCAGCAGGCTTCCTAAGGAATGGTAAGGTGATATCTCATAATGTATGTATGCTCTGAGAGGAAACTGCTCCATGACATGTTGCTGCTTTACTGTTATGGCTTTAGAACAGCTTGTTTTCAGTGGCACTCTATGGAACAAATGTGTCTACAGCAATATAACATTTATCTGATATGAGTGTGCTGCAGCTAGCTGTGTGTAAAAACAGGCTTTATGCCCCTGTGTGTGCCAGGGAGTACCAAGTCGTTTGTTTTTAAAATATTATCCTTAGAATGAATGTTATGTGAATTTGTTTAAATCCAACATCTTTTGTTTTGTATTGAAATGGGCTTATTAAAAGTGGGTGGATATTTAAACATTATTTTACACTATGTGGTTAGTATTTGGGTATGTGTTCATTTCAAAAACAAGTGTGTGTGTGTGTGTGTGTGTATATATATATTCTGAACATGAATGCAACTGCACAAAAACCTGTTCATTGTAACACTTCTATGCTGTTCATGTCATCTTGGTTGGTTAAATTAGTATGAATGAAGTATTATAATTAAATGAATACGAAACTTGTATCTCTTATGATTTGCTTTGTTTTTGTCATTTTCGTTATACGAAATTAGTATTTTGAATGACTTGTTTCAATCTGTCTTTCTAGGTGCTGTAAGGTAAACGGATTCGTTATTGGAGCTTGTGGTGCCGGAGTGGAATTTAGTGAGAATAGTTTCGAACTCCCATCGCTTTTTCAAGTCATTTTAAAGTGCAGTAAGCGTTCTGTAAACCGCTCTGAGCTTTTACAGCGCTTTGGTCACATCTGGCCGTCTGAAAGGGAGACCATAAACCCAGCTCTTTTAATTAGTTAGCGAGTAGTGAGTGACCACTGAATGTCCCCGCCACCTCACAGGTCAACGCTTTAATGCGTTTAATATCCTGCCTGAAATGATGATGTTTTACTAATTTGATTTAATAACAATGTGTTATTTATTGATGGATGTTTAAAAGCCTACCGGTATTTGCGTGTATGCCATTGCTTATGGCCTGATAGTGCATCTATGCCTCAGAAAATACTATAGCGACTGTTCTTCTATGGGATAAATCATATTGAAAAATGATAGAGCTGACGTGTACTAATTTAACTATAGAGGCCGGCATAATTCAGTAGGGTATGTGACCAACTGTTATGGAATCTAAAGGCTAGAAGGTAGAAGTATACAAAAATACGAATTGGAATTGACTATTAGCCATTGGGTTTGGTGAAGCGGTGAAGCCCAACAACTTCAGAAAGCAGTAGACTTCTAGAGCACTGTGTGATTTATGTGGCGCTAGCGTCCCTAGACAGGTCGAGAAGGGCCGTGTAACCCGAGAACCAACCACAGAGAAGCTGTGAGATCAACTTTTACTGAAAATCTCCGCCATCTGGCCCGTCGGCGCTATTGAATTTTGACCTTGACACTGGAGTATGGAAAATTAATTGTATTTGCATAAATCATGAATAATTAAGGCTTAGGCCCAATAGCCCAAATGTTTTAATTAATGAATATGCTATATTATATAATTAATTCCTGGTGCGCTTTTATTTTCAACATTTATAGGAAAAAGTACACTTTTAATTTCAAATTAGGCCTATCAAGAAAAAGTACACTGACATTAAACAACTGATAGGCTATTTGTTAATTATTTGTGAGTTAAAGTTCATGGTCGAGAGTTCAATTATCACTGCACTGCATAGTTTACTTATGGCGGTAAAAAACAAGGTTTGTGTAAAGGCTCTAATAGGGCAAGGTCTTGCCTATATTTGGGATTCTTCGATCACGTTATTTATCAAGGTATTTCTAAATGATAGGTCTATTTGTTAACCTCAGCCATATCGAAATCGGTTTAGATATGTAATACAGCTGTAGATATATGGAACTGTGTGAAACATATGCCTATCTTGAATTAGAATTTGAGAGAGAGAGAAAATACCGTTTTTGCTATACATTTTCATGTTGATAACCCGTGGAATCAGTGTGATAAGTATTCAGGCCAGGCTTAGCCTGCTCATGTTATCATATATGATATGGAATCAGACGTATTCATTTTCTCTTTTAAAGTGTATGACATACAATTATTCATTTAGAAACCGCTAGGCCTATGTATAGCTTATTGAACGAAAGTTAATTGGATTTTATATGGTATATTATTTAATTCAGCCTACTTTCAATTTTCGTTGCTTATAAAAAAATAATATAGGCCTGTGTTTGAATAATTATGTAAATAGAAATCGAAATAGTTGGAAATTGTTCTGAGAAACAGTGAAGGTTACTAGGTCTGCATGTGCATTGCCATTGACTTTAAGGATAATTACAGGTTGGTCAACCAACCAGTGCTTGTTTCATTCCCCCAATGAAAACACACACTTAGTATGTTTTTCTGTTGTTGCTGATTTAGTGGTGTTGCAGATGAAATATTGCCTTGCCCTTGGCTGAATAACTTGTACTCATCTTAGTCGGCAGCATGCGTCTCTGTCGGCCGGGCTGACTGGCTGGCTGCAGTGCTGTCCAGTGACCCTTAGTGCCTATTGGGTTAGCGCGTTGGCCCATGTCCACCTTTATTTCTCTAATTGGGAGTAAAATAGCCTCCTAGTTGACTCTCCATATCCTGGACGCGAAACCATGTGTTGCCCCTCCACCCCTCTCCATCACTGATTGCTGCGACGAGGGAATTCTCATCTTGAGACCTGTTGAACTGCAAATCCCTCGCGCAGGCACCGAGTTCGGATTACAACATTCGAATCCGCAATTGGCAGATGTTTTCAATAACAATATAATCAACGTTGGCCATTTCTAATCGAGATCATCTAAATAATTTGAACGCACAGAAGCGGTTTAATTTTCACTGGTTCGTGGTATAACAGTAGATCATTTACTGCAAGTGTTTCCACTTAGATATAGTATTGATAACCGTATTGCCGATACGGCATTGTGTGTTCAATTTCAGTCCCCCTCTTTGCCATTTGGGCCGTGCGACTCTGAAGGGACATGCGACACTGTCTCTCTCTCTAGTCTCTACCTCTATTGTTCCAACATTGAAAACTCTCTCACGCTAATTGCAAACTGCCTGTGTTGTGTTCCGACATAAAAAACAATCTGCTCCCGATTAAACAACACGCCGAGTTTACAAAGCCATGCGCGTGTGAAATTAATTCACCCGCGCTGATTCTGATTATAAAGCCAACGGCTGCTGATGCCTTCTTCTGTAGGCAACGGTTTCATGCATCCCAAAGCATGGAAATATATTTTAGAGCATATACTTTATGTCATTGCTCCATAAACCTAAAATCTAAAACCCAATAGGCCTTGTTAAAGTAGGCCGACATTATTGCCCATTATTTCAAACCTTTCGATTATTTATACTGTATTATGTTTCTGTACTCATGTTATTGTCTGAAAAAACAGGTATTCCCCACAAAATGCATTTTGTGTAGATTATTTCAACACTTTAATTGTGGTACACAATTCTTGCTGCTTGAAAAACTGAAAACATCTTTCTTTCCCAAATGTTTTTCTGTGAAATGTCTGCTCAGCACCCATTTTGTACGATTCCCTGTAGCCGATCTTTACTGACTGTCACACAGCTTTCACAAATGATGTATCAAAATGATGTATGCCGAGTACCTTACGTTTCTCTTATGCCTGTAGCCACTCTTTGACTATCCAGAGAGAATTCCTAAACTCCACATAATATGCACGAAACAATGATTGAACTGTTATGAAGATGGATAAAAGTAAGTGTAAAGTGTGTGATCAAATGATCTTATTGAAACTTAGACATCGGTTTACAGTAAGGCAATAACGGTATTTCACTGTAGCTGTGCACGTCTCACTTTCCTCCCGTTTCCCATTTACGTTAAATTCGTTGTTTCTTCTCCATTGTTGGTATGTCGGTGCATTTGAGCTTATTACGTTTTAGAAGGTAAAAAAATGATGTGAAAGAAATTCCTAGAAGTTAAACATAATGGAGACATGGCAACTCAAACTTTGATTTATTTGTGCTTTTTTATATCCACACACATATTAACGGTGAATTAGAATGAGTTTTTCGTCAGACTAATCATTGCCTTTGCCTGAAATGACAATCAAGGGTCAATGGTCCACGTGTGTATAGACGCAACTATAGCGCATGGGCATAATTTGATTCCTTGGATGGATGGGTAACGATGTTTATGCTTTTTAATTACATATTAATTACAAAAAGTGCTGTTTACATTTTGACCTTTATCGAGCAAAACATGTTTGCTTGACCCTTGCAAATGTGCAGAGATTGGGGCTTTTATAGGCATTTAGGCGGCAATAGCTTATTTTAAAAAACATTTCACATATATTCTCCTCTCCTGAAACTTCCCTTTGCTACCTTGAATACGATATTTGTACATACATGTGTCATGTTTAATAAGGTATACATATCAGTATGCAGGCTATAAGGATTTCAAATGAGAAATAATCATATGAATGTATTTATTTTGCCGGAATAGACCTTTAGTTCCAGCGATGTCAGGCCAGACTTCGGATTTCACATTTCATACAGAGTAACATTGACCTTTCTTTTTGGTCAGACAAACACGAAGGAATAGGTTTTGTCGTAACTTTGTCGTATAACATTATTTAAGTCGGAGTGAAAAGAGTAGGCTAGATATAGCTTTGAGGTTTAGGCCGAGACTGTTGGGGAGGCTTTTTACACTGGCACTGGAATGAACGTGTAGGCAGGAAAAAAAATCTGGAGGGAAAACTAATGATGAAAAACACTACTCTATCCCCGCGCCTTCATTAAATACATGGAAAGAACGAGAAAAGAACATCTGGATTCAATCCGCGTCCCTTTGATGGCATCAAGTGTTCTTTTCCCAGATCAGGGGATGGAATCTACGGGCTGGAATCTACGGGCTGGAATCTACGGGATGGAATCTACGGGATGTCTATGGCAGTATGGAGCCTATAGTGGGTCTATACTCCTGCATTCTAAACACGTCACTCCCTCCATCCCTCCATTCCTCCGTCATTCCTCCATCCCACCCCGAGCCCCCATGTCAAGACCCCCAGTCAGAGCGCACACAAAGTGAGACCCCAATTCCAACAATTCTGAAAATAATTTTGCACTAAACCCAAAGTATTACAAATGTATGTTTGTCAGACAACGGCTTGTGCAGCCTATTAGAATGTGTGGGGTTTGGCTTTGGTTATAGCCTATTGTGTGCCAGGGTGAATCATAGCTAAGCTATGCCAATAACGGCATCATTACAGTTGATTAATTAAGAATGTATTGGTTGCCATTGTTTTTATTTGGGATTATTTTGAGCTAGCTATTGTAGCCAGGAGTCCATGTAATAGCTGCACAGGCCGGAAGAAATATAAACGCATGAACATTCAAAAATGAATGTTTCGACATTCAAACAAAATGTATGAGCTGGAAAGGAGAGGTTCTTTATTTGTGTTCAGGACGATTTATTGTCGATGTCTCCTCGTAAAACTGTTATCAGAACAGCCATTATGCAGTATACTTTGAATACCCACATATCTGATGAACATGTGGCCCATGGCAACATGTTCATCAGATATGTGGTTATTCAAAGTATACTGCATAATTGCTGTTCTGATAACAGTTTTACGCGGAGACATTGACAATAAATCGTCCTGAACAGTAATAGTGATTGGGTTGGTCTGGGGCCGATATACCCCGACAGTTAAAATCTCTTTACTGGCGCTATCATCACATGGGGTGATAATTATCCCTCCCCTCCAGAGCTCCTGGGGCTCTTCACGCCGCAGGGTCCAAGGGGTTGGTTAAGGTTGCCAGAGATTCGTTAAAAAGCCTTAATCAGTGGGTTTTGGGTGGTGGAGATGTTGTTGGTGTGGTTGTGTGCTGCTGAAAGGGGAGGGTAGAGTTAAGGAGGACGGGAGCGTAGCGAGGGGGTCTGTGAAACGTCAGAAACAGCGCACAAGCATCGCCACGTAATTAAGGACTCCTATTATGGTCCATCTACCCTCCCAGGAGTCTCAGAGTTTCATTTACTCCCCGGCTGGTTCAGGCAGCATCCGCAGCGTGCCAGCGTGCGCCTCAGTTGAAGTGCCAGAGCAAGAGAGAAGCAGAGACTGAGAGAAGCAGAGACAGAGAGCGAAGGGAAAGCAAGAGAGAGTCGACTGATTCTCACTGAGAAAAAGCAATAGTTCCAAGAAAGGTGCCTTATCCATTGCAGAGTCAGTTTCCCAGTGCGTTCAGCCCTGAGCTGAGCCAGCTTTACGCACACACGAGCGCATCTGTTCGGCATCAGTTAAGCTCAGTCAGTTGCGACCCTGAGTCAACAGGAGTGGGAAGTGGGGAGGACTTTTTAAGAGGACTTCTTGAAAACCCAGATGCAGGACGTTGTGATTTTATATGGAGACTCTATTTGTTGTTTATGCGCGTGTATGGATGGACCGGATGCGTAGAGATTTGTGATCGAGGGAAAATAAACAAGGGGAAAACCTTTTTTCTTCTATCTGTAGAAGTTTGGTTTACTGCCGCTGCTGCGTCTGGATGTGAGCAGCAACTTTGCTTGGAAAACTGAGGTTTCTCCGGCTGGTTTGTAGGCGCTGTTCCTGTTCGTGCGTTCTATGTGCAAGGATACATTTGGCTCGCTTATTATTATTGCTCAGTTTTTTTCTACTGTATCCTATTTGCGTCATGACTTCTAGCTATGCACATGTAAGGGACAGGCAAGCAACGATATCAAATCGCTTGGAGAGTCCGATTACATCGAATCTGGAAAACCTTCAAGCCAAAAAGAACTTCTCCGTGAGCCACCTGTTGGATCTGGAGGAGGCCAGGGAAATGGTTGGGACACAGGCGGACGAGAGTGTCGGTGAGGCAGGCAGGAATATGCTGGAGTCCCCGGGGCTGACCAGTGGGAGCGACACCACCCAGCAGGAGAGTAAGTAAGAAGTGTACTCCAAGTGCAGCCTATACACTCGGAGCTGATTAACACCTTAACGCAGAAATTGATTATTAGGCTACATTAGCAAATGCAGGCTAGGTCTATATAGTGTAAACTATAGGAACCCATGTTGTTAATAATTCGCAGAATAATCCGCATGATTTGAGGTTGGAACCCATTTTGGTGTGCGCCATCGGTCATTTGAGTGGGCCTCTTTGGAGAAGAGTTGCAGTGTACAGTGTGAACAAGTACCGTACAGAATTATGAACACAATACTGCAAGCTACTTTAATTTATTTTCATTAAGTCTTGCACAGTCTTTTCCCGTTGAAATATAGTCCTTCGTGACTCGTGGTAATATATCATTTCTGACGACTACACTGAAAACGACCATTCATTTACCATGAACACTTTGACGTCAACGAAGTATGGAGATGTTGGTGGATATGATCAACAAAATAAATATTATGGGAAAGTCAAGCTTCACAATAATACATCAAAACCAACACTACTATGGAGGCGTCCACAACTGCCTTGATGACTTAGATGGGTCAGGAGGATGGCCTGAAATGTGGTTTGTCTAGAATTATTATTTTTAAATGCGATAGAGACTGAAGTCAGTTTGGATACACCCCATTAAAAGCAAAAGAACACAGCGGGTTTCCCCATTCAGCCATACTGTTGAGAGAGTAAATGAACCCGTCAGGTCCCGGGTGATACTCCCTCCTATCCAGAGTCATTTGGAGAGGTTGACAGAAACGTTAGGGTTTAATGAGTGTTATTGTTATTTTACGGGTAAATCGGACCTCGAGGAGAGGTATGTGAGAAACGTGGGTAAGGGAAGGCGCAAGTTGATGTCGTTAATTCACAGTTATTTCGTTTGTCAAACAACTTCAGAATATTTCTACATAATAATTTGTCATAATTATCGGATGTGTCCTGTTGACATGGCTCTGACAATTACGGGATCAAATAGCACAACGTCATTCGATCTGCTTGTCAAGAATAATTATGTTCCGTAATTAATCATGCTGGGATGTTTATGTAATGTTTGGTATTCGTAAACACATTTAGGTCTATAGAAAACAAGCAATACACTTGTAATATTAGGAGGAGGAACACATAGCTTGGACAATTAACATCATGCAAAGCACATAAATCATCGTTGTGAATTTTCTTACTTTTAAAATATATTACCAACAATTTCACACGAGCTTTAACTAATTCCCATAAACAATTTTTTTCATGGAGTCAGATCGCAGTGGGCTCTAGACTACTATAATTTGGTTATGGCCTAAATCATCATGATTATAGGCATCCGTTGAAATTGAATGGTTTTCACCCCGTTTACCACATAAAAGGTTTCTAATGTGCTTAGATCAGCCTCCAGTAAAGCATCACTCT